>NC_140166.1:107945559-108048808 GCF_963971535.1 Notolepis coatsorum
TCTGGCTCTCCTGATTGTGATTTGGCGGTGGAGTGATTCGAGAGAAGGGAGGGGGGTGCGGATTATGTTTGAGGATTTATTGATGATTCTTGTAGTTAGTTTTTCGAGTGAGTGTCCAAATTGCTGTACCAAACAGTTATGGAGAAGGTGAGGATGCTTTGTATGATGGCCTGGTAGAAACGGAGCAGGAGATGTTTTCTGACTCTGTATTTTTTGAGCTGGCGGAGGAAGAAGAGTCTTTGATTGGCTTTTTTGTGTATGTGGTCTGTGTTGGTTTTCCATTTGAGGTTATTGCTTATGTGAGTGCCGAGAAATTTGAAGGAGTCTGTGGTGATAATGGGTTTGCCGGAGATGGATATGGGGGTTTTGGGGTTTGGCTGGCATCTGAAGTCGATGATGAGTTTTTGGGTTTTTGATTAGTTGAGGAGGAGGTTATTGTCTGTGCACCAGGTGATTGTGTGGTTGATTTGTGTACGGTATTCTGTTTCGTTATTGTCTGTGATGAGGCCTATAAGGGTTGTGTCGTCTGCATATTCAAGCTCAGAGAGAGTGCCAGTGGTAACGTGAGGCTAGATTGATGAAATATGAATGGAAATCACTAATAACAAAAATAACGATAAAAAAAAACGCATATCTCGTTCCTGGCACTCAACGGTTGGCATGAAATAACTAATTATGCCGTGGCTGGCACTCAAAGTGAGTGTTAATATGAATCATCTTAACCCTTTCACTGCCACACGACAGAATATTAACCCTTTACTATCACACAACCGACGGCGATGCTCGATCATTAGCATCATTAGCTCCGCGGATAATGATGCTAATGATGGAGCATCGCCGTCGGTTGTGTGATAGTAAAGGGCTAACCTTCTGTATTGTCACAGTGAAAGGGTTAACCGGCTGTCGTGTGGCAGTGAAAGGGAGTAGTATGCGTGTCTACTAATAAATAACATGTTCACAAGAGTCCAGGGCTTCCTGAACATCAGTAGTCTCAGCATTACAATGGATATAACTTAGTACAAGATCATCTAAAAAAAGTCATTTGATGAAGACCGGGAGGATGCGACCCTCTCTGCGCCGTCTCCGGCTGTCTCGGAGTGATGACCGGCGTGTTGGACGTCCCGTGATGAAGACCGGGAGGACGTGACCCTCTTTGCGCCGTCCCTTTGCCTCAAATAGATCCGCTATCAGCTCTATCTTTAATCTTTCAAAATGTTCAGTTGCTATCGCTATCAGCTCTATCTTTAATCTTTCAAAATGTTCAGTTGCTATCGCATGCACTTATCCGTGTTTCACCACACATATGAGTGCATGCTTACCAACTGTTCGCCTGTTTTTACTGCAACACTACTATCACCGACATCTAAGAAGGGAGATCCCCCCTTGAATGGCCCTTCTAAGGTTTCTCTCCTCCACATTGCCTGTGGTGCATGTTTTCCTATTGCTAGGTTTTAGTGAGTTTTTCCGTACCTTCGCGTGGGGTATGTCTGGGAGTGTTGCATTTATTTAGCATTTATAAAAAAAGAATTGGACTTCATGGTGTTCTTGTTTTGTTGCGAGATTGTTGATTGATGAAGTCACTAAGACCAACTCATCTTCACGGACACACACACACACACACGCACGCACGCCCTAAGGGGAGACTTGACCTTTACTGTCCAGTTATCCTTTACAGCATCAGTCAAGAGAGCCTCAATCAGACAATCAGAATCACAGTTAGATATACTTAAGAAATAGCTCCAGACAGGCCGTGGTATATGGTTATTATATCACAGCTAAGGGGTGTGGTTCACCCGACGCAAAGTGGATAATATCCATATGCCACAGCCTGAAGTGAGATATTGCTTTTATTACGTTACTATTGACTGAGATAAGGCTCGATGTCTGGTCACTGTAACATAATAAGGAGACGGTAGCCAAAGTAATCAACAAAGAATATTTAATTAATATTTACCATGGTTTGAAGTACAAAAGAGAGAATAAAATAATGAGAACGAGAACACACAACTGCACAGACAGGATCAGCATCAGACACAGGGTAAGACAGAACACTTATACATGAGGGAATGACGAGACGAGACACACCTGGGTTGATTACAAATGGGTACACCTGGAAGGGAAACTATAAGGACTACAAAACCAGGACAGGGAACTACAGCTAGACATAACACATCACACTGGGAACACCTGATCAAGGCACACACAGACCCCACACATAACAGCTTTTATAAAATGGTTACCAATTAGGCTATGGCAAGATGAAATTAAGACACACTTACATTTAAATAGTCTTTATTTATGGTGTAAAAGTTATGACCTTTCAAACTTCAACATTTTGACCTACCATTCTAGCGCTGAGTCGATATTTGTATTGTTATTACCTGCATTGCTTTCACCCTTTTATTTATTCTCTGAATTGCTTTTATTCTGTAAATTTTATGCTCATCTTATGTCTATTTTACTGCTGTGAAGCACTTTGGGCTGCGACTCTTGTATGAAAGGTGCTATACAAATCCAGTTGTTTGTTATAATTATTATTATTATCTCACAGGGATTTGCGCAAACATTTCTGAAGAAGAAAAATGTGTATTGTCATTGCTCAAGTACAGAGTACAACAGAATTAAGTTGCCATCTAAGCAGAGTGCAAAGTAGCAGTAAAGTGCATTGCAGTACACAGTGCAACATATATATATATATACAGATATACAGTGTTATTGTACATTGCTATCATACAGTGTTATATGGATAGACTATAGATTGAGGTTGGTAGTTATGAGTACAGTGAGGTAGGCAGTTATGAATACAGTGAGGTAGGTAGTTATGAGTACAGTGAGGTACTGAGGTAGGCAGTTATGAGTACAGTGAGTTAGGTAGTTATGAGTACAGTGAGGTAGGCAGTTATGAGTACAGTGAGGTAGGCAGTTATGAATACAGTGTAAGACAGTTAGGTAGTGTAGGCAGTAGATACGTATGGATTGAGTATAGGCAGAGTTCAGAAGGTATAGGCAACATAGTTCAGAGTTCAGAAGGTATAGGCAACAGTTCAGAGTTCAGCAGGTATAGGCAACAGAGTTCAGAGTGTACACGGTATGGAGAGAGAGTGTGTGAGAGAGAGAGAGAGAGAGAGGGATAGAAAGAGAGAGGAACAGTAAAGAGAAACAAAAAGTGAAAAACAATAAAAAATACAAATAATTATGTACAAGTAAGGTGGTGAAAATATACTTGTTTTACAAGTGATTTCAGAGGTGTGTTGAGAGCTAGCGTAGCGGCCATCTTGTTGTTTAACACCAGATGTGTCAATCACTCAGTCTGCTATTGGCATCTGGTGTCCGTTAATAGGCCTGGAGAGGCCCTAATCAATTGGTTTGGTCTGGAATTGTTTTCATCCATCAGATGCAAAGTCGGCCTTTCTACCCAGAGCCATAAGCCCTTTTTACACAGAGATTGCACAATATCGCTGTAAAGAACGACCCTCGTTCTGCTGGCTTTGTTTACAGTGAACCAAGCACAGGTGGGATGATGACATCACCATGTGTGATTTTAGACAAAACGCCAGTGCAGGTTTTATATGGTGATTTGGACATTTACTGGGGCCAGTTTCTAATTGTTGCCACCCGTAGACCTGTGCTCTTTGAGAGCGGTTTTGAAGGAGGGAAGGGATTCACATTATTTTATGGTTGTGGGTAGGGCGTTCCACATTATTGTGGCATAATTGCTAAACGTGTTTAGTCCCTTGTTTGAGCCGAATCTGGGTTGAACATGATTTGTGGAACTCCCTCTGGTGTTGTGGTCGTGGAATTCACTGACCTTTGGGGAAGTATTTCAATATGTGCATGGGTATCTTAGTGGTGTAGTGTATCTTGTAGACCAGGCCCATTGCAAGTTGCTGTACTCTGTCGTCTACTCTAAACCATCCTAGTTTGTCAAAATGGGCAGACCAAAATGGGCAAACAACCAACCAGCCCCCTGACAACCACACAACCAACCACCCAGCCTCCTGACAATCTAACCAACCAGCCAGCCAGCCAGCCAGCCAGCCTGCCTGCCATCGCAGTAGTTATAGAATAAAGCAGAAATGCAATGGAAATGCTGTTTCTATTATTTCTAGGATATTCTACTTCATTAGTGTATGAGAGAGAGACCCACAGAGTTTTTAGTACATGGTTTGGACCATTATCTTCCTGAAGGTCACTGTTTCTATCCTTACATCCATCTCGAAAGTCATGGAAAAAATAGTATACGAACAGGTCGAAAAGTACCTCGCGAAAAGAAATCTAATCTACGAATTCCAATCTGGCTTCAGAACATCCCACTCCACTGACGCATGCCTTCTCTATTTGAACGACCTTCTCTATTTGAACGACCACATCAAGCAAGAGGTGGACGCGGGCAAATACTGCGGCATGGTCATGCTAGACCTACAAAAGGCCTTCGACACTTTCAATCACAGCTAAAAGCAATTGGTTTTGATTTATCAGTGAGCCGGATACAATCCTACCTGGAGGGGAGAGAACAGATGGTGGAGGTAAACGGTACCCTATCCCCCCCCCCCCCTCACAGTGAACTGTGGTGTTCCACAAAGAAGCATACTAGGACCACTACTGTTCCTAATTTATGCAAATGACATGTCGTCAGCTTGTGACTGCAACTTGTTCCTGTTTGCGGGCGACTCAGCCCTGCTGGTCTCTGACAAGAACAAGTTACAGGTTGAAAAAACCCTCAGCTCGGAAACTAGGCAAAATCTGCATATGGCTCGCCGACAACAAACTATCATTACACATGGGCAAAACAGAGTCCATTCTCTTCGGTTCAAATAACAAACTCAGCAAGACCGACGGCTTCTCAGTTACAGTGGGTGACAATATTGTCACAAGGAAAGATGAAATTACCTACCTGGGTTCCATCCTAGAGGCTAATCGTTCCTGTGACAAAATGGCATCCAATGTAATAAAAAAAGTCAACCAACGAACTTGATTCTTGTACCAGGGCCCTATTCCCCGTACCTGGTTCAACTAAGTCGATCAAGAGTCCCATTATCCAGATTCAATTAACCCGATGTTTGAAGCCGGGATTTTCCTGTTCCTCGAAGGTGGATTCAGTCTCGTTAACTCGAACCAGACTTGATACTCAGGATCAGTGCGCGCGCCCGCCTCAGCTGAGAAGACAGCAAGTGTCGAGAGCAGAGATCCTGATTTTCTAACGGCATTGATTGATTGATTGATTGATTTAAAACTTTATTAACAGATTGCAGTACGGCTCAATAGCCTCGCCGACAAGTTAAATGCATAATCTATAGGCAAATTTTAAGTCCCTCATTACCCCAATCAATCAATCAGATTATATTTCTTTAAACGTGCCCTGCTGGCAGTAGGTTCATGGAATGGATAATCAAATGAGATCTTGCTAGCGAAAATAATTAGTTCAACAGTTTCAGAATAAGGATACGGCTCTCTTATCCATTGATGGATGTATGGTTGATGTTTCATTTGTCTGCCACCGTGGTCTGATGGTCGAGCATTTTGTCTTTCACACGGACGACCCGCGTTCGAATCCCACTTCTAGTTTTCTTTTTGAAATGTAAATACTTCAATTTGGTGCACGTTGAGAGCTATATAAAGAATGACATCCTCAATGCATGTAGATTTATAATATTTTAACTTAAAACTAGGCTACTTTAGCGTATAATCATTAATATTATATTCCAAAAAAATTATATTGGAAACGCGGGGTCTCGAACTCGGGTCGCCGGCTTGCCAGGAGTGAACACTGGCCGTTGGACCACTGTGCCAGACGGGATATATCCATTGTGTATCCAAGACCATCAATGGACAAGAGACCCGTGTTTAGAATATTTTTCTTTTGAATGAAGTTTTATCTCTTTATTCTCAAATGCATTAATCCCAGTTACAATATCACAATAACGTGTGAGTGATGATACAATTCAACAATCCTCAGATTCCTCGTAATTCATAATCCACAAAAACCACAATCCACGCATAGACACTTCAATTTTATGCTTGAATGAAACACAATCCAGGTGCTCCCACAGCGGAGAATATGAAAGGAATCAGAGCCAAACGAGCGATAGGTTTCAATCATTAAAAATATCCCAGCAGGATTCACATTTGCAATGCTGCGCGTTGTTAAAATAACCACATAATGTGTACATCGCACCTAGCGAGCGCCACGGTATATATAACGTGCATTATTTAGGACAACGTGAATTTAGTATCAGCATTTTGGGTCTATTTTACATTTCAAAAGCCCCCTCTGGAAGAATGAAGCACAAAAACGTAATTCAGAATGGTATAATGCAGATCCTAGACTGTGAGAATCATTTCAGGAAGCGAGCTGTCATTTCTTTGCGGGGACGTGGCCATGGTTCATCCAGCTAACTGAACTTAAGCCTGCTCTCGACCAGGCTCGAACTTTTTGATCTGTTGTCATGGTGATTTGGACAATCGAGCGTCGGGGAACAGAAAGGTCCGGCTTAAGTCAGGCTATACTGGAAATTATCCGGCTAACTCAGTTAGCCAGGTACGGGGAACGGGGCCCAGATCTCCTTTCTGGTAAACAAGAACAAGAAGAGGGAGCTCCACAAATCATGTAAAACCCAGATTCGGCTCAAACAAGGGACTAAACACGTTTCGCAATTATGCCACATCAATGTGGAATGCCCTACCCAAAGCTGTAAAGGAATGTGAATCACTACCCACCTTCAAAAACACTCTCAAAGAACACCTACGGGAGACTGCAATTCGAAACTGGCCCCTACAAATGTCCTAACCCAGTTGTACAATAAAGACCAAGCATGGCTTTGTCAGTATTCCAATGTACAGTGCCCCCCCCCCCCCTACCCAACCCCCCCCCCCCCCCCCCACCTCCAATGTACAGCCCCACCCAACCCCACGCCACCTACCCAACCTCCTCCAATGTACAGTTTCTATGTCAAATGTATGTCAGTATTCCAATGTACAGTGTCCCCCCCCCCCACCTCCAATGTACAGCCCCACCCCACCTACCCAACTTCCTCCAACCTCCAGTTTCTATGTCAAATGTATATACACTCTTTTTCTGGATTTTTTTTTGTATCACAAACAGTACTGTATTTGCAAATCTGGTATGTCATAAATGTATAGATGTAGCAGTACTGTCTATATCATGTATGTCGTGTGTGTCATATGATGAATTGAAAATGGGGGACCCTGATGGAAACAAGACGAAAGTCTTTCTCAGGTCTGCATCCTCTTAACAATTGTATGTATTGAGCTGTACTGTACTGTACCCATTCTGCAATCTGTTAATAAACGTTTCAATCAATCAATCAATTCAATCAATCAATCAATCAATCAACCACTGCAGCACCACATACATAAAATCTATTAAAAAACAACTCACTCCCACTACGAGGCAGACTAACTATTAGCCAGCTAATAACTATAATTATGACCACACATCCACTGAGAGCTCAAAACCACTGATGTTCTGGAATTGAAAACAACATTTATTTTCTAGCTAGTAGTCAGCCCAAGATGGACTTGGCAGTCAAAATATGGGATTAAATGTCATTATAGGGATAGTTCTGATTTTTGGAACCATATCCCTCTTTCTTACTTACCAACGATGATGTTGATCACTAGAATCCTTTCTCAGCACAAGATAAACACGTTCTACAATGATATGACCCAACATTCTACAATGATATGACCCAATATTATAGTTATATAACTCAACGTTCTACAATGATATGATCTAATGTTCTACAATGATATGACCCAATGTTTTAGAATGATATGATCTAACGTTCTACAATGATATGACCCAATGTTCTACAATTATATAACCCAATGTTCTACAATGATATGACCCAACGTTCTACAATGATATGACCCAACATTCTAGAATGATGACCCAATGTTCTACAATGATATAACCCAACGTTCCACTGTACAATGATATGACCCAATGTTCTAGAATGATATGACCCAATGTTCTTGAATGATACTGTATGACACAATGTTCTTGAATGATATGACACAATGTTCTAGAATGATATGACTCAACGTTCTAGAATGACATAACCCAACATTCTGCAATATGACCTAACGTTCTACAATGATATGACCCAACGTTCTACAATTGAAGAGTTGTGGCAAGATGTTACAAGCCAGAGCAGATGATTTGTGCCGTCTAGACAGAGCTCTCCTCAGTGTGTGTGTGTGTGTGGGGGGATGGCGGATTTAATCTGTGTCCATTGATTACCTCTGTGCACAACCAGTGCGCTGCCACCCCCGCTCCCAGGTCTAATTAGCTTGACCCATGTGTGGCTTAAATCATCACACACACTACACGCATGATCACGCACACACTTATCCATGCATACACATAGATACAGTACATCATGAATATGTACCCTGGGTACCTACATGTACACACACATTTCTGCATGTACATACACACACACAACATGCAGTTACTGTTACTGTACAATGCCAATTTACTTTGTTTACTAATTACTCTTTCTCTCTCTCTCTCTCTCCATATCGCTCTCTCTCTCTATGTCTCTCTACCAGTTTAAGTGTTGTGGAGGCCAGGAGTTTAAGGACTGGCAGGTCAACATGTATCACAACTGTTCAGCTCCGGGACCACTGGCCTGTGGAGTACCTTACACCTGCTGTATTATTACCAAGGTATTGCAGTATTACTACTACTACTACTACTGACTGTGTAGTCATGTATTCAGTATATTCTGTCTCACTGCAGACCATGCTAACTGGCCTCTGTTTGTTTCAGTACAGGTTTCTGTAGGAAGGATCTGTGTTTTTAAAAACATGGTATAGTCAGAACTCATTATTACTGTGATTAAAACTCTGCCTTGTCCCCACCTCCCACACACACACATCAATTCACACAATGTCCTCCCACACTTCTGCTCCGTCTCAGTTGACACACCTACACTCACCTTATGAAACATGACATGGAGAGCAATTCAAGAAAGGAAGGAAGAAATGTTGTTATTGAACTAGTAGACTAAGAATTCTGGCTGGCAATCAATTAAAATATTTAATTGTGATTAATCATATATTGTCCATAGTTGATTGTGATTAATCACATCTTTTATCTGTTCAAAATGTACCTTAACACATTGAGTGCCACGCCCCTTCCGGGAAGTGACCTGCCCTTGCCGTCCATTAACCCCATGTAAACGTAGTTGTAGTTTGTAGAGCTAAACCTATATTTTATAGTATAGCTATGGCCTATGGGTCTAACAACGCTGTCGAGTGTCAGTGAGTTGCTTCCAGTCAACGTGCAAAAAAACTGATTATTTTTTCATCCGTACATTTCCGTTTTATACCATTTTGAATATGAATATAGTTTAGGTGCTTCTGAGTAATTCCAGGGAAAAGACGCAAAAACTGTGTTTTTGTTTAATTCAATAAACACGTTGTCATTTTTCGCCTGATTATCGGATCTTCCTGAAATCAACACTAGATCTTCATTATTATCCTTCCTCATGCAAGCATGCAATGTGGTTTAGACCGGCGCCCCCCCCCCCCCCCCCCCCCCCCCCGCCTCCTGCACCCAACGGCAAACAGCCACACACATAAAACACAGATAGCTTCAATCGCGGTAGAAGAAAATATCAGATCAACGCAAGCTTTCATATATAGTGTCCTTACCTGGTATCTGGTAATGCAAAAAAAATAATCCAATTATCTGATCGCCATTCCAGTTATCCACAGCAATCCTGTCTCCGACGTTGTTGGGCATTGCACATCAACAAGCGGGCAGGGTCAGTTGTCCAAACCATCCCTACAAGCGTGTGTTTTGCCGGAGTGTTTAGGACCCGCCCCCACGCCGCTGCTCGGTAGAGAAAATAAACTAACCCGTTTCTAATGGGGTGCAATAATGGCCGAAGGCGTTAGAGGGCGGTATAAGACTCAGACACACTCAGAACAGTATGCACAAGGTGCCCCGCTGAATTATGAATGGCAATAGCGATTAAAAGAAATACTGTGAGAAAAACATAGATCTACGTTTCCGGCACTCAACGGTTGGGCGACAGAAACATAGTTCTACGTTAACGTCACCCAACGTGTTAAAGGGATATTTTTCAATACTAATACTTGTATCAACATGGGAGTGGACAGATATGCTTGCTTTTTCCAAATGTATGTTTATACAATGAAATAAATAACCAAAATGACAAATATTGTCCAGGTACTGCAACTAGCATACACCGCTACGACGGTAATTTCATGTATGCACGACGAGATATAATAATGATAATCTAGCATTGATTTCAGGATGATTAGATAATCAGCCGAAAAATTACAACGTGATGACTGGATTACAGTAAAATGCCTTTTTCTTGTCTTTTTCCTGGAATTACTGAAAAGCACTCAGCAATCTGTCTCAGGCATGTTGACTGGAAGCAACTCACTGAGACTTGACAGTGTTATTAGACCCATAGATATAATATAAGATATATTTTAAGCACTCGCAAATGTCGCAGTCTAAAACTATCCATTGAATAAAGACCTGGCGATGAAGGGGGATCAGCGCCCCCTGCTGCTGGCGGTCAATGTGTTAACCAAGCTAGTAAACTAAGAACACATTCTTATTTAACCAGGCTACTATACTGAACACATTCGTATTTAACCAGGCTAGTAGACTAAGAACATATTCTTATTTAACCGGATTAGTGGACTAAGAACATATTCTTATTTAACCAGGCTAGTAGACCAAGAACAGATTCTTATTAAACCAGGCTAGTAGACTAAGAACAGATTTGTATTTAACCAGACTAGTAGACTAAGAACACATTCTTATTTAACCAGGTTATTTAATTAAGGACACAAAAATTATCTGACATAATACTGTCGATCTACAATAGTCAATGTCCCTAAATGACTGACTGACTGGTTGGCTGACTGCTGTCTGTAGCAGTGCTGTACTATAATTTTATGACCTGTATCATGTCTTCTACTATCACTACGTACCTGTACCTCCCTCCCAGCTATGATGCCTGAATTTCCCCAAGGGGATCAATAAAGGAATATCTTATCTTATCTAATGGTTTCTGAGCTAATCACTAGCTAATGTGCTTAGTGATTGGACTCCATGTTATATTATTCACAGAATCTTCCAAGCAAAATATTCTTGTTTCAAGTACTGCAATCTTCTGTAGATGTCCACGACAGTCTTTGCAGTGCGACATATCTGTGGCCAGGATATATTTTAATCCAAGTAAAGTCTCTATTTGACCCTAGGCTAACGTTACAAGAACTGTAGCTAAGCTACCGATGTTAGCTTCAAACATGGCTTCCTCGTGTTACATTAACACTTTGAGTGCCAGCAGGGGGCGCACGATTTAGCGCTTGAGTGCCAACGCTCTATTCAATGTGAGGGGGCGAGCACATTTGCGAACGCATAAACTATATCTTAAATTATGGCTATGTGTCTAATACGCCCGTCGCTTATCAATGACTTGCTTGCAGTCAACATTGTCGAAACGGATTGTTTTTTCATCGGTAGATTTCTGTTTTATACCATTTCGAAATACGCTAGTTTTTGGAAATTTTCAGAAGAAATAAGTGATTCTGCTTGAATCGCCCTTTACTGGAATACACAAACAATTTTGTCATTTTTCGGCCTATTTATGAATCGTTTTCAAATAAACTCTAGATTATCGATAGTATACGTGTACTTATGCACGCTAGAGAAGCGGGCTGAAAAATCTATTATCTTATTTCCTGATCAGCACACACACACATACACACAAAGGGGACACGTTGATATATCTGTGACAAAAGCTCTGATTACTCCAAGACTGGTAAAATAGATTCCTTACCTCAGATCAGATGTTCTCCAAAAAGATTATTCCAATTCCTGATCGCCATTCCAAATATCGATCGTGTTTATTGATCCAACGCTGGGTGCTCGAAAACATTATTCCACGCTGTTCTGAGGGACCACAAAGACTGCAATCGGCTCGGATTACATGCCTGACAAGTAAAATGTGGATTCCGGATTTTCTTTTCCCCATGCGTTTTCATTCAGTCCAATCCAAAAGGTGCATTACCATCCGGGAGACGATAGGGGGCGGTATTTTCCCTGTTCGAGCTCAGAGAGAGTCCCAGTGGTAACGTGAGGCTAGATTGATGAAAAATAAATGGAAATCGCTAATAAAAAAAATAACGATTAATAACGAGATTTCTCGTCGTTGGCACTGAACGGTTGGCATGAAATAACGAGATTCTCGTCGTTGGCACTCAAAGTGTTAACATAAAGTTGAAGCCAGAAAGAAATATAACTTTACTACACATACTACCACAGTGTTAACGTTTCTTCAAAATACTTGCTGTTCTGTGATTATTATCCTCCTCTGGCCGGTTGCACTTGTAGAAGAATATCCCTCCTCCTAAACGACCTCCTTTTGGTGGCTGGACACCACACTCCTCTCAGCCAACCTTATTGGTCTCTTAAATGTACTGTATTTTGTCCATCTGTATTGCTAATAAATGTATTGCAGGCTGTTGACGTCAGTGCGCTTTCAAAATAAAAGTCGGGCTGCGGTAACGTTTGCTTTAGCTTAGCCTAGTTGTGGTGGCGATTGAGAAGGTCCTTTGTTCCTGCTGCGGTTAAATTAGTTAATGAACACCGCTAGCTCTGTGTTGAGAGGCTCTCTTCTTTTTACTGTGTTATGTAACTTGTACTGTATGTAATTGTTTCTTGTTTCTGTACTTGTATTCGCTCTGGTGGCAAACCGTGTTTCCCCTCAGGGATTAAGAATGAACCATAACATACCATACATGTGCCATACACCCTCAGAAAACTGGGACCCTGAGGAATTTGAATTTCAGCCCAACACTGTCAATCTTTTCTATCTATTAATATGTGCTTGGGACATTATGTATTTTACCTTTGGGCGACAGTGGCTCAGGTGGTGGAGCGGTTGTCTGGTAATCGGAAGGTTCCCAGTTCGATTCCAGCTCCTCCCGGCAGTGTGAGTAAGACACTTAACTCCTAATTGCTCCTGATGCAAGACTAATGACTTGATGATGGCGCGGTCAACACTAGTCGCCGTCGGGTTAGCTCAGCAGCGATTGTGTGTACTTTTTGTTATTGTGTTTATTTTTTGTACTTTTTTTTATAGAAACAACACTGGCATCGACGACATACGATCGGCAGTCACTGATTGAGTTAAACTCCGGCCTGAAAGAAGGGTTTAACAACACTTTTTGCCAAGGCTGGCCACCGGAGATTCGGCGCGACAACAACAACGACAATGGCCGACCCGTGCGACCAAACGTTAACACAGAGGATGCAGAAGTGGAATAAAGGAGAGACTGAAAGGTTCTCCTTACCGTCCAGGTATCCCTTCAATCCTGCTGGCAAACGTCCGGAGCATGGAGAATAAAATGGACGATCTGCGCGCAAGGGTCCGTTTCGACCGGGACGTGAGGGATTGCAATATTATGTGCTTTACGGAGACATGGCTCAAAGCATCCACTCCGGACCACATAATATCTCTGTCCGAGTCCTTCTCAGTCTTTCGAGCAGATCGTACTGAAGAGTCCGGCAAGAGCGTTGGAGGAGGACTACTTCTTCTGACCAACTGGGTCAATCCGAAGGAGGCAAAGATTCTGTCCCGTTTATGCTCACTGGACCTAGATCATTTGTCAGTTCAATGTCGCCCATTTCACCTCCCCAGAGAATTCACCGCCATTATCATGACGGCGGTATATATTCCTCCACAAGCCAACACCGCCAGGGCACTGGCGGATCTACAAGGACACCTAACCAAACAACAGATTAAACATCCAGATGCAGCCATAATAGTAGCTGGCGACTTCAATCAAGCAAACCTGAAGAAAGTGATGCCACACTTTTTTCAGCACATCGCTTGCTCCACAAGAGGAGGAAATACGCTCAACCACTGTTACACCCCATTCAAAGCCGGTTACAGGGCAGTACCGGCCCCTCCTTTAGCTGGAGAATCCAGTACACCTGACCACAACGCCATTTTACTTATTCCTGCCTACAGGCAGAGATCACGGGACGCCGTCGTGTCACCTGAGGTAAAAACAGTGGTCCGACCAATCAGAGGCCATGCTACAGGATGCACTCGAGGACGTCGACTGGGAAATGTTCCAGAGAAGCGCCAGTGACGTCAGCGAGTTCGCTGAGGTGGTTGTTAGTTTTATAACAACACTTGCTGATAGTATTGTCCCCACGAAAAAAGTGAGGGTGTTCCCGAACCTGAAACCGTGGGTTGACAGTACTATCCGAGCAGCTCTGAAAACCCGCACCACTGCTTATAACCTGGGCAGAGCAACAGGAAACATGGAGGAGTATAAGGCGACAGTCTATACCCTGCGCAAGGCAGTTAAACTTGCTAAGAGGACGTATGCTGATCAGATGGAGGCACAAATGGCCCAGAACGACACAAGGCTTATGGCAAGGACTGCGGACGATAACTGACTACAAAGTCAACGCCCCCTCAATGGAGAATGCCAACGCCTCTCTCGCGGACCAGCTCAACTCCTTTTACGCTCGGTTTGGCGCAGACAGTAGCGACGCTAGCTCACCGGCTAGCGACGTCACTGACGCGCCGGCTGTCGTGGAGGGGGGGGGGGCATCCGCTGGGGGGCGGGGGCACTCTCTCATTGATGGAATACAGTGTGAGAAGAACATGTATGCGGGTGAACACCAGAAAGGCAGCTGGCCCAGATCGGATAACAGGACGTATACTTAAGTCCTGTGCTAACCAGCTATCCCCTGTGTTCACCACCATATTTAATCTATCCCTGGCGGAGTCTGTGGTCCCTGCCTGTTTCAAGGTGTCTACTATAATACCGGTACCAAAGAAACCCTCCCCAACAGGTCTTAATGACTACAGACCGGTGGCACTCACCTCTGTGGTCATGAAGTGTTTTGAGAGGCTGGTTAAGGATTACATTTGTGCCTCCCTCCCCAGTTATATGGACCCTATGAAATTTGCATACAGGCCAAACAGGTCCACTGACGATGCGGTCTCCCAAGTACTGCACAGCACCCTCTCTCACCTAGACTGCCAGAAGGGGAGCTATGTGAGACTGTTGTTCATTGACTATAGCTCAGCGTTCAACACCATAGTCCCCACCAGACTGGTGGACAAGCTGATCGAGCTGGGTCTGAGCCCCGCTCTGAGCGCCTGGATACTGGACTTTCTGAGTGAAAGGCCCCAGGCGGTCAGGGTGGGGGGTCAGACCTCCAACACCATCACCCTGAGTATCGGGTCCCCCCAGGGCTGTCTGGACACTGGACAGGGTGAGCAGCTTCAAGTACCTGGGGGTCCACATCTCAGAGGACCTGACATGGACAACACACATAGACTCAGTCGTAAAGAAGGCAAAGCAGCGCCTCTACCACTTGAGACAGTTAAGGAAGTTCAAAGTATCGGGAAAGATAATCCAGTCCTTCTAATCCGGAGCTGTAGAGAGCATCTTGACTGGAAACATCACTGCCTGGTATGGAAACAGCTAGGGCTGACCCCTATTAATCGATTAGTCGACTAATCGGTCGAAAGGGGCCATAGTCGACTGGCCAACCTCTTAGTCGAATATAATAAAAAAAATTTTTTTTTTTTTTGTTATACATTTTTAATTTTTTTTTATAATTTTTTTCAAAAGAAAAGAGGCATAGAAGCGTGGCTAACGCTAATGGCACGCATACCAGAGGCTAACTGCCTACGAAAACAGGCACAGAGGCACTGAAAGAGGAATTCACCCATCTAATGAACACACTATACTAGACAAATATCAAGATGTATCCATCCATCAGTTGTTATGGTTTGTAACCGACCCCAATCGCACAACACAAGACAGGTATGAGAGTAAGCCAAGAACTGGGCATTTATTGAATAACAAAGAAAAACGGCACTGTCCCTTTAAGGGAGAACACAAATTACTGGATAACAAGAAGGGAAAGGTACAGTGCCTTTAAGAGGCGAGCTGGCTAAGGGGAAGGCTAAGGGAAGGCTAACGGAAGGGCTAACGGAACAGGGCCGGGGCAAGGGACAAGGAAGGAAACAGGGAGGACTAGGAGGACTGGACAGGGAGGACTAGGAGGAGAAAACCAGGGACAGAGGCCCGCGGAGGCGGGCTGGGGACAGGGAGGACTAGGAGGACTAGAGTGGGGAAACAGGGACAGAGGCCCGCGGAGGTGGGCTGGGGAGAGGGAGGACTGGAGGGACTAGACAGGGAGGACTAGGAGGACTAGAGAAAAACAGGGTAAGGCCTTGGAACAGGGCGAGGGCTGGAGCTGCATACTGGGACAGAGAAAACAGGGTAAGGCCTTGGAACACAAGCATTAATGAATGTTGCTGCTCTGCAGCTTCTCCCGGGATGGTTCGTCTGAGGAAGCAGACGGTGGACGACAGAACCGCTCTGCAGATCTCTCTCGGCAGATCTCCGAGGGTGGTAAACGGGACCGAGAGGGAGAGAGGGAGCGGGTTAGCTCAGAGTTCAGTTGGGAACAGAGCAGGTGACAGGAGAGGTGACTTGTCCCAAAAACAGAGTAATCCAAGTGACAGAATCTTCAGTGTATATACACACTGTGAGTGAAGTCCCAAAATACAAATCCAAGTGAATAATATCTTCGGTGAGTATACACACAGTGAGCGATGTTAAGGCCAAAGATTATCCCAATGAACTATCCAAAAAGCTGACGCTGGGTGAGTGACAGTCTGACAAAAAGCTGGATATCTTCAGTGTCATTAAACACACAAAAAACGAATAGGATCACAGACAGTCATAAAAACTCACCCAGGCGCTGTGCGTAAAGAGAGTTGGATCAAAACGGGGCGAGCGCGTCGCCACGGGGAACCGGTTGTCCAAGCGGAGGTCAGAGTGGTGCGCGACTGCTTGGAGTACGCGCCGGTACGGAGGGCGCATCTGGCGCGGAGGTCTGAGTGGTGCGCGACTGCTTGGAGTGCGCGCCGGTACGGAGGGCGCATCTGGCGCGGAGGTCTGAGGGGTGCGCGTCTGCTTGGAGTACGCGCCGGTACGGAGGACGCATCTGGAGTGAAGAGCGCGTCTGCGCGGAAGAGCGCGCCGGCTCGGAGAGACGCATCCTCCCGTAGAGTATTAGGAAGCGATGCGCGTCTGGAGTGAAGAGCGCGTCTGCTGCGCGGAGGTCTGGATGCGCGTCTGGGCGTCTGCTGCGCGGAGGTCTGGATGCGCGTCAGGACGTCTGCTGCGCGGAGGTCTGAAGTGGAACACTGGGATACCTCCCGTGGAAGTTTAGAGAGCGCAGTCCAGTGTCTCCCTCAGGCAACGGCGACAGGAGGCGAAGGCTGGAGCGCATCTCACGCCGGAGATGAAAACAGCATAAACAGACAGAGGACCTCCCGAAGGAGTCTTGGTGATAGAGAATATGATACGGAATGATACGGCACGACCCGACAGGAACTGAGGGGAGAGCGAGATACTTAAAGCCCACAGGGGAACTAATTAGAATGCACATCAGGTGCGAGAAGGTAATTGATACTTGAACTAAAAGTGTGTGTTCGGCACCAGACCAATCAAACACATAATGACAGGTAGTCCAAGGGTGTGGTTGCTGAAGAGCAAACGAACGCGAGGGTGGGGGCTAGTGAGGTGAGGAGAATGCAATTGATTAACAGTAGGCTTAAAGGAACAGAGCGAGTAGGTGAGCAACAGGCTTAAAGGAACAGAGCGAGTAGGTGAGCAGCGGACAAAACCTCACATCAGTGGACCAATTGCATGCTTTTGCAGAGGACAAGAAGCCTTCAGTCGACTCCTTCAGACATTAAGCACCCCCCACACTCCACAGCCCAAATGGAATGATAAAAAATAAATAAAAAATTATACTTCTTTTTTTTTTTTTTTTTTTTTAGTCGACCAATAGTCGACTAACGGCAAATTTTGGCCAATCCTAGTCGACCATCCAAATCCTTAGTCGGGGACAGCCCTAGAAACAGCACGGCACAGGACAAGAAGGCCCTACAGAGAGTGGTGCGCTCAGCCGAGCGTACCACGGTTATTGCACTACCACCCCTGCAGGCCTTATATAACAAGAGGTGCAAATCCAGAGCCTGCAGAATAATGAAAGACCCTCACCACCCCAACAACAGCCTGTTGAAGCTGCTGCGGTCAGGCAAACGCCTGCGAACACCAGCAACTAGGACAGAGAGACTTCGGCTCAGCTTCTTCCCCCAGGCCATCAGAATCTTGAACACTGAACTCTCCACACACAAGCACACATGAGCACACACACAACACACACACACTGTATACGCTCACACACTAAGCAGTCACTTTAGCATGAACACACACACACACACACACATGCTGCATACGCCCACACTCAACGGACACCTTACACAATGGAAAAGGTCACTTTTAAGTACGGGAGAGGTTCTTGTATAGTAAACCGAAGGATATAGCAAGCTAGCATAAGGACACATAGTATAACTGTAGATTGCATAGTATAGACCCAGTGCCTCATCCGTGGCTAACTGTGTATGCACTATCGCAGGACCTTAGCATGTCTTACCATGCTCTTGTAAACTTTATGTACATATAACTGTTGTTATTATTGTTATTATTATTACTTGTATTATTGCATTGTATTATTGCACAAATGTCCTATTCCTGTCTATTACTTGTGTTGCACATCGCTGCGGGCATGACCCCCCGCATTTCACTGTACTGTATGCTTGAATGCCGTGACAAATAAAACTCTTGACTTGACTAATAGTTGTTAAGTGTTGCAAAGGTTATAATTGTATGGTTTATTGTCTCCATTCATGTTATAGTGTGTTTAAACCCAGTTAGTTATTTTTGTGTTTTAACCATGACTGTGAGTGTTATTTGAAATCACCATGTCAGCCTTGGTTTTCAATGTAACACAATTTGCCCACTTCTGGTTGGACAGTCAGAGTATTGGTTTCTAACACTTCTGTTTTAAAGGTTTGCCTATCATTTCAGTATTATCTTAGCAACTGAGCAGTAAACAGATGTCACCATCACCCCAGTCATCACACACATAATAAACCTCTCCATAAAACAGGGACACGTCCCCAAAATTGCGAGAGTGACCCCCCTGCACAAAAAAGGCAGCAAATTAGACCCAGGCAACTACCGCCCTGTTTCTATTCTTACCTCCATCTTGAAAGTTATGGAAGAAAATGTCTACGAACAGGTCGAAAAGTACCTAGTGGAAAAAAATCGAATCTACGAATTCCAATCTGGCTTCGGAACAACCCACTCCACTGACATGCCTTCTCTATTTGAACGACCACATCAAACAAGAGGTGGACGTGTGAAAATACTGTGGCATGGTCATGCTGGACCTACAAAAGGCATTTGACACTGTCAATCACTCCATTTTGATTGACAAGCTAAAAGCAATAGGTTTTGATAGTTTATCAGTGAGCTGGATCCAATCCTACCTGGAGGGGAGAGAACAGATGGTGGAGGTAAACGGTACACTACCCCCCTCCCAGTGAGCTGTGGTGTTTCACAAGGAAGCATACTAGGACCGCTACTGTTCCTAATTTATGCAAATTACCTGTCGTCAGCTTGGGACTTGCAACTTCCTGTTCGTGGATGACTCAGCCCTGCTGGTCAAGAACAAGTTGCAGGTTGAAAAAGCCCTCACCTCGGAACTCGGCATTTTGCAACCAAAATTCAGTGCAGTGCGATTGGATGTTTTCCCTTGTCGCACTGGTGCTCCCAGCAGGTCTGTCTGTCTGTGTGTATGTGTGTGTGTGTGTAGCGTCTTTTTCCCCGTGGCCATGTGCATTCTAAAAAATAAAAATCTCTGCCTTTGATTGGCTATAACACGTGCATTCTGCAAGGACCAGCCCCGATCTGCCTCTGATTGGCTCTGATCATCACCCTGAAATTCGTATTGGCTGAATGACAAATAAACACAATAGCTATGTGAGCATCAACTTTCTGAATTGAAACGATAAATAAGCACAGTGTCTCTCATACTGGTTTCATAATGCAACGTTTCCAAATGGACGTTTGGATTAAACAAAGTGTATGCAGTGATGCTTTCCCAGCAGAACACAAGCTGCTTAACGTTACAGGTATGTTATGCATGTTAATTAAGCTATGTAACGTTAGAGCGCAGCCCTTTAGCTTTAGCTAACGTAAGATAGAAGGAGCCATCGGCCAACAAATGTATTCACAAAATGGATTATCATTAAAACGTTATTCAACCCTCCCGTGACCAGTAAGTAGGTACGTCTACTACTCAACCGCAGCAATGTGCGCTATGTGCCTAAACTTAGCTAAAGTCAAGACTCAACAGTACGCTGGTTTGAGGTGCGGACGGAAGTGGCCATTTTCAAAATAAAATACCCGAAAGACTATTAGTATAGGGAGGTGTAGTGGTTAGATGATTGCTGTTTCCGGCCGGTCCACCATCTTGAAAACACAATGTATTTGCCCATTGCCAGAGTAGGGTATATCTGCAGTGCCGCAGCCCCATACATAGGAGGGGCCTGTACTGTACGTTGGGGGCCTGTACTGTGCGTTGGGGGCCTGTACTGTGCGTTGGGGGCATGTACTGTGTGGTGCACTACTGCGCCTGCGAGAAACAAAGTAACATATAATATAGGACACTAGAAACATACATCTATAGTAGGCTTGGGCGTTATGACGGTATTACGGTATACCAGGATATTTCGAGATCCCGCCGGTATGATTCTCAATACCGTGACGTCACAGACTGCTATCGTTCCGGGAGCTAACGTTGATACCTGGCTGGTGCTAACTAACTGGCTATCGTTCCGGGAGCTAACGTTGATACCTGGCTGGTGCTAACTAACTAGCTATCGTTCCGGGAGCTAACGTTGATACCTGGCTGGTGCTAACTAACTAGCGATCGTTCTGTGATTTGTTTACTTGGTAACAGGGGTTGCTAAGGAATTTAGGTTCGAGGTTGAAGAAAGTGCACTTTTAGGTTGAAAGAACGGCCCTAATGTCAACGTGTTTCAATATAAGCGTTATGTATGGTGATAACGAGTATATTGTTAGCTTCCCCCCCCCCCCCCCCCCCCCCACTGATGAAAATTAATTAAAGTCATACCGTCATAATACCCATACCGGGGTATTATGTCAGCAAGGTATGACGGTATGAAAAAAATGATACCGCCCAAACCTAATCTATAGCTCAACATGAAAATATTCGCAAGTAATTGCAAAAATGGAAAGCTTTCCAAATGTTCATGAGGTAGAATTGTTACAATAGCCAATAATCCATTTTCCCAAAGATAAATCCCTATACGGGTGGACCTCGCAGACGGTCCAAAGTGACGTCAGACTACACCTCCCTAATTAGGAGCAAATTGTTTGCATGATTAAAAACGATGGTTCGAACATCCGTTCGAAAAACCCTGGCGAATGTTCGAATCCCAAAAACAGGCTTGGGGACAGCTCTAACTGGAGCTGAGCTGAATGTGTTAAAATAGACATAAAAGTGAAGGATTAAAGGAGTGAAGTGTAACTGTAATACAATGTTATTTTTTACAATAATTTACATAACATCTTAAGAAATTACTAATGTGTATGGAAACTGACAAAAAAGGTAATGGTAAAGGTAACACTTAAAATGTATTATTGCAGCGGCAAAAGGCGCAGTGGAAATGTTTGGGTGCACCTAAATTATGTGCTGGTGCACCTAAACGAAAAAGTTAGGCGCACTGGTGCAACCAATGTAAAAAGTTAGTCTGGAGCCCTGCAGTGGGTGACAATATTGTCACAAGGAAAGATGAAATTCCATCCTAGAGGCAAATCTTTCCTGCGACAAAATGGCAAACAATGTAATAAAAAAAGTCAACCAACAAACAAGATTCTTGTACCGGATCTCCTCTCTGGTAAACGATAGGTTATGAATATAACCGTAGTTCTATGAGTATTAGTGACGCTCAGCGTCCTCTGCACACATCTCACTCCAGTGACGTGCACTGAATAAAAACTTCACAATG
The DNA here is from genome assembly GCF_963971535.1 of Notolepis coatsorum. NCBI lineage: Eukaryota > Metazoa > Chordata > Actinopteri > Aulopiformes > Paralepididae > Notolepis > Notolepis coatsorum. The sequence goes on from NC_140166.1 coordinate 107,967,570, forward strand.
TACCTTTACATACCAACATCCGTCTGGCCACACCCCCATCTGCTACCTACATAAGCAGGGGTGGGGCCACACACTCATCTCCTTCTCAATCATTTCACCACAAGGTAAGATCAAGGGCCGCAGTGGCGTCTAGACGCTGAGCGTCACTAATACTCATAGAACTACGGTTATATTCATAACCTATCGTTCTATATCGTATTAGGTTCCGCTCAGCGTCATCTGCACAAGGGGAGCTGAGCGGGAGCTGAAGCTCGACAAATGTACCCCGCTGAGGCCCCCCACAACCATCGGAACCAGGGAGGACCGAGCCCCCCGACCCTCCCTAATGGAGGGATACCCTCCCTATTGGAGGACGGGAGGGAGACGGATCCGACCGTGCGAAGAGGAACTCGAGCAACTCAACGCACAGGGTGAGCAGACCGTGGCTTGACCCCACGACTGCGCACACGCACAACCCGTATGCCACCAGGGAACGAACGGAAGGAACAAACCTCGTTACCGCCCCCAGAATCACGGGGTCAAGAGCAAACTCAACCCCGTGGCAAGGCCATAGCAGCGGAGCGCGAAGGAAGACCCAGACCCAGAAGGGACTGGATCCCCCCGGAAAAAGGGGGCCCTGAGAGGCCAATGACGCCACAGCATCAAGACCTCACCAGGCGGTCACTAGTGACACAGCCCCCCATATCGCCAGCGTATTCGGACAGGGCCCATCCAAGAGCAGGCCCTTCCCCCCACTAGCACGCCGCCTGGCACACTGATCCTGGCATACTCAGGCAGTCAGCATGGCTGTAACTCGAAGCACTTAAGAGGCTACACTACAGCGGGAGCAGGCAGCGCACCGGGGAGACGACCTCCAGAAGAGGCCGATCCCTCAATCCAGGCAGCAGGCACTTGACCCGAGCCTGGAGCACTGCGGACGAGACAGGCGCCAACGGGGTCAACTGAAAACAGCACCCCGGCGGAAGGGGCGTATGCTGGCATTGTTTGAGCACCATGTCAAAGCCTCCACACGATTGGCAGACGTCATGAACGTGCAGGGGCACACTCAACCGGGTAACCCGGGAGTTGACTCCGCTCCAACACACCAGGGAATCAACCACCCTCTTCATGCGGTGGTTGTTCCTATAACCCCTCAGGAAAAAACTCAAACACACCTGCGGGTATACACTGGCTATACCGCAGTACAAGTGTTTCAGTTTTCAAAAAGGGGTTATCCCAGGCCTACGGGTCGAGGAAAACGACTTCGGACCGGGCCCGGCGGACCAGGACGTACACAGGGATGCCAGAGGAGTACTATAAAAACCACCTCAACAGCCCCCTCTCAGCCATGCTTAAGCAGGAGAAGAGAGGGGCGAAAAGAATGGAGAACCAAGCCCCTTCATGACAGCACAAGGTACAACATGTACCAAACAACAGTGTCTCCATAACGCCCAACCCTGTGACACCCGGGCCGACCCGGCATTTTTTCCCCTGAAAAAAGCACAAGTCCCTCAGGGTACCAGAACAGAAGATCTGCGTCCCCGGCGGACAACGGGTTAACTGACCTGGACCAGCGTGACCAGAACCAGTCCTGTGCCCTAATTACGCCGACATCCCCACTCCAGGAGAGGGGGGTAGGTACGCATGTCGATCTAAAACATTATAGAGGGCGCCACCCAGACAGTCCCATTCGAACCGCGCTCAGTGGCCCGCCCCAAGGGCGTGAAACCCCTCTACCTATGCTTTGATCTATTCCGTTAACATCCCCCAGATATGAACGAGAATTCGTCGAGACAAACCTAGTAAACTGGCGCTCGGAAGAGACAAACTCCATCTCAGTTGCCCTATAAAAACGCCGTTTTAATAACGAGCAACCAAGGCGCACCAGCCTCATGCGTGATTCCTATCAGAAACACCCAGAGCCAGCACTATGTACGCGTCGAGACCCAAAACACATCAATGGATAATCTAACAAGACACCAGACACCGTTCCTCCAAGCCGCCTGGGGAACGACAAGAAGCCCCTTTTTTTTATTTTACATTTTTTCAGAAAAAATTTAAAAGAATACGGACATGGGTCCCATGCGACGCGGCTGAGAGAAACACCACCCCGTCAACCACACTTCATAAGAGGGGACGGTGAGCGACGTACCCCTATGACAGGGGGAAACCCATGACTCAACAGACCTGTAAGGCGAGGAGTCAGGGAAACCCTAAACAATACCCCGTCCACCTACTCCAAAAAGGAGAGGACAGGGAACCCCCAGAGAGACTTCCCACGCGAGCTGTATAGATTGAAAAGAAATATTGCAACATTGAGCTATGTAACACTTGGGTTAGGACTCTCCGATGAGGAGGCTCTGAACCAATACACACTCAATAATCGAATTGAATCGAATACACATACAATAGAGCAGAACTCCTTTTTGAAGTTCTACTCACCTTGACAATCTGAGGAGGAGGCTCTGAAACTCTGAGGAGGCTCCCTCACTGGGAAGGAGGGTCCGAACTCACAGAAGGCACTTCTCCCTGAGGAGGAGCTTCGTGAGGAGGAGGTTCTGACAACTCCCTGAAACAGATCCATAACATGGAACCTGAACAACTCACGGAAGTCTTACCAATAGAAACGCGCTCAGTGACGTACTCTATGGCGGGGGAATTTCCGCTGTGCACACGCCCAATCTTTCAGGGCGTGGGACCAGGAAACTCCCTAGTGACCAAACAACCTTTTCCCTAGAAAAAGAATCGTGTCTCAACCAGACGCACAACCCCAGCAGCTTAAGCTGAGGGTTACATTGTATCCCCACAAACAGTGACACAATATATTGTAAACAAACAGGTCTGAGAGGAGGGGGGGAAGCCCCAGGGAAAAACCGGGGGGGGGGGGGGGGGGTCACCCCTCCTACCTTACCCTTGATACGACCAGGTTGAACAGGTACCCCTGTTAATATGTGAACATGCTGTTCATTGTCATCACAGGCTGAGAAGGATTCATTCCTCAATCACATGTCACTAAGCATAGCTTCACAGGTTAATTAACCCACTTAGTTGTGAGTTCACCCACGTTACAAACGTTACATGAACACACATGTTCTCATCACAACTAACCAGTTCATTTTTACACATGTAAAAAACAATGCCGATTTTCTATGTAGAGAGAAGCTATACCAGTGACAAGACAATTCACACACAACACGCGTCGTATCCTCAATGTATTGCAGCAACACACGTTTTGGAAACATCGTTATTACAAAACATTTAGAAGGGAAGGAAAGAAGAAGTGTTTAAAGTCCGGTCAGGACTCCTACCTCCACCCTGAGCGCAGGCCGAGAGGACTGCAACACTGGTTAACGGGACACCGAAGTCGAACCCGGCATCTCCTGCGTTGGTGACGAGGGTAATGTCCGCTACGTCACCCAGCCGCCGTTCTCCATGTTGACGAAGTCCTCGCTGGCATGGCACCCGGTGTAGGGTCGACTAACATCCTCTGTCAAAGATGACGTCGTAGTCAGAGTGTTTAAGGCATGTTATACTCACAGCGACGTTCAACAGTGTAGCATTAAGCTAACAGCCGCCCGACTGATAGCAACAAGCTAACGTTTCCTAGCCTAGTGAACACAACGAGCTAGCGCCGCAGCTAACAGCTGACTGGCTAACAGTAGGCCACAACTAGCACGCAAGCTAAGCAGCTATCACCTGAACTGTACACAACGACATAACAAGCCACACTTCAGACAGGCCGCCGCCTGAAACCCTCCTCATCCTAAGAGAGAAGAGAAAAAGAAATGTCAAACACAGTTTTCAACGGTGATTTACCAGACATACAGCGGAGTCGGCACAATTCCCATTCGGGCTGCAGCCGACTTGAGCATGGAACTACCGATAAAGAAGATCCATACCCACATTTCCTCGTGTTTATGGTGTACTCTCACATTCATGTGAAAGATGGGGCCTGCACGGGACAGAGAAGCATCCGCTTGTCCAGAGAATCCCGGGTTCAAACCAGGTCTCGGTCGCGGCCCACTAGTTTGACCATCATGGGCGTCAGATCAGGACCCTCCGTCCGCCGCCTAAGAAGCGAGCAGAGGACCCCAATCTGGGGCCGGCCTTCGTAAAATTGTCAGCTAACCCCCATAGCATTAGCAGACAACTGGTGCTCGCAAGCAAAACATTACTCACCCAGCTCGGAAGCAACCAGTTTATCACAACAGCCGGTGCCTCCCACAGTCCAGCTGTATAACGGGAGGTTCAATACCTATCCAGCTGCAGCAAGGAGGACTGCAGGTGGGGAGTATATCAGCGACGCGAGCCCCTAATATGAAAAAGCCAGTGGAGGTCAGAATGATCATCATCTTCCAGACACTCCAGTGACGAAGACATTATCGCCGTATTTTCTCGAAAATCGTGAGAGAGAAAATAAAAATAATGTCAACGTATCTCCTTGTTCTTCCTTTCTTCAGATAAATACTTTATTTCCCACGTCAAGTGATTGGTATACAGGCACTCTCTTGGGGTGAAATTTGAGAAGGAGATGAGTGTGTGGCCCCACCCCTGCTTATGTAGGTAGCAGATGGGGGTGTGGCCAGACGGATGTTGGTATGTAAAGGTACATTGTGAAGTTTTTATTCAGTGCACGTCAGTGGAGTGAGATGTGTGCAGATGACGCTGAGCGGAAGCTAATACGATATAGAACTATGCTTGCACCTCATGGTACCAAAGCACCTCAAAGGCACTAAAAACAAGATTACAAACATCACAAAACAAATTGGTCAGACTACTGCTTGACCTTACTCCTTTTTTATTTTTCTAATATTTTTCTTTTCTCACTTTTTCTGTATTTTTGCTCCCATCCCAATTTAGTCGTTATGCCAATTCCCATCCTGGTCGTTACGCGCATTGTCCCACTGTCGGCCTAGGGAGGGTGTAGAACTATCACATGCCTCCTCCGATACATATGGAGTTAGCCAGCCGCTTCTTTTCACCCGACAGCGAGGACTCTCACTGGGGGAATGTAACGCGTGCAGAGGTTCACGCTATTTCCCCCCGACCCCCTCCCTGCTGAACAGGCGCCCCGACCGACCAGTAGGAACCGCAGTTTACAATGACCAGGACACATACCCCGCCAGCTTCCCACCCGCTAACACTGCCAATTGTGTTAGTAGGGACGACTGACCAAGCCGGAGGTACAGCTGACAGCTGGATTCGATCCCAGAGTCTCTGCGGTGGTAGCCGAGTGCATTCTCCACTGCGCTACCCAGCCGCCCTAGCTTGACCTTACTCCTAAAACACACCTCACCCCAGCCCATTTTGACAACCTAGGATGGCTTAGAGTAGACGACAGAGTACAGCAACTTGCAATGGGCCTGGTCTACAAGATACACTACACCACTAAGGTACCCATGTCGAGGTACTTCCCAAAGGTCAGTGAATACCACGACCACAACACCAGAGGGAGTTCCACAAATCATGTGCAACCCAGATTCGCCTCAAACAAGGGACTAAACACGTTTCGCAATTATGCCACATCAATGTGAAATGCCCTACCCACAGCTGTAAAAAGAAATTTGAATCCCTACCCGCTCTCAAAGAGCACCTACGGGAGGCTGCAATTCGAAACTGGCCCCCGTAAATGTCCGAACACCCTCTGGGTCAACTCCTGAAAAGGGGGTCAATGTCAGACCTTGCAATCAAAAGTTAGGGGCGCACTGAAATTATGGCAAGGGTTATTAGCCCCCTAACTTTTGATTGCAAAGTCTGACATTGACCCCCTTTTCAGGAGTTGACCTAGAGCCCACCAAGGTCATGCATATCAAGTTTGGTCAATGTCAGACCTTGCAATACACTGTAAGGCACTGTAAGGCTACTGTCCTGCCTCACTTCCAGTGATGAAGCTAAGCTATGCTAACGGAGCATCTATTCCCAAAGCTAAAATGCACGCACAGAGACAAAAAAGGTATGCATCTTCTTGTCTAACTCCAGGGAAGATGTTAAATAAGCTAATTTCCCAAAATAGTGGAGTTATCCTTTAATTGAAAAAAAGCAACCTCATAACCTAACTGGCACTGAACATTGAACTACACTGTTTGCAGATGTACTGTTAAAGTCATTATTAAAGTTAGTTAAAAACATAATTTTGTATAGTTTTGTTTTTGTTAAATCCAAAAGGAAAAATATATAAAATCGGAGAAATCCGAAAACGGGAAAATTAAAAACAGGGAAATCCGAAAACAGTAAAATTCATATCCGAAAACAGGAAAAGATAAAAACTGATTCCATAGGGCCCTAGTTAACACATTCAGGGCCATTTCGATTAGACGGGCCCCATTCTAGAATGCCAGCTTTGCATTACAACTTTTCACTGTGCGTGAGGTTGTTTGTAGAGCTAAATCTATATTGTATATTATTGCTATGTGTCCATTGTCATTGTCAATTGACAGTATAAACCTTCCCTTCAATATGCCATAAAGAAATATTTTTTTCATCAATACGTTCCCGTTTTATAGCGTCGTGAATATGAACGTTATATCGGAATGGTCTGGGGTAATTCCTGCAAGGCTAGTTATAGGGCGCTAAGCTAATAATGTTAAATCGATTGGCGTTTCGGCCCTACACAACCTAGAGTTAAAAATCAAAATGCATATGATCGGTATCATGTTCCACCATGAATGCATGAATGGGGGGGGGGGGGGGGGTCGTTTCTGATTATTGATTACCAATAATGGCATTAGTTATTGCAACAACATACGCTGACCGGGTGGATGGCTATGAGAACAAGGCCCGAGCAGGCTGAAATTTACGTCAAACCGCTCTTACCTGTGGCCGGTTGGATTCCAAAAAGAATTTCCCAGTTATTTGATCGCCATCTGGTAGATCGATATGTCCATTGGCTGATGCTATATTCCTTTACTGCATACTGAATTTGGCGTCGCAAAAAGTATTCCAGGCGATCTGGTGTTACGAACTGGCTCAAGCTCGCAACAAGAATAGGGAGACACAGGCACAATTTAAGAAATAACAAAGAATTTATTATCAGTAATTTAAAGGAGCAGCCAATATACATGAGTATCAGTGTATCAGAAGTGTGTGGATGTGTGTATGTGCAGCATGAATGTGTAGGTGTAAAAGCAAAGAAAGCAACCAAAACAAATTAACCAAAAGTAACAGCCAAATGACCAAAGAACCAAATAATCAACCAACAGCAACCAGACAAACAAAGAACCAAAAACAAATGGGGAGTTCGCCAGAGATCAGAGGCAGCCTCTCTCTGATATCCTGCCTGGGACACCCCGGCCCAGGTGTGCACCAATTAGCTGACGAGCCTTCCCCGAGGAAGACAACACAGTGTGGGGGAGGGTCGTCACAGTATGTAGTTTTATTTAATTTAATATAGTTTAATCTATGTTTTCAAGTATGTTCTCACAACAAGCTAAATGTTGAAACATGGTGGTTTGCCTGATTTCAAGACTTGTCTCTCGTTTCAGTAAATGTCTTGAAGCAAGTTGAGTTGATATGAACAGCAGGTGAAATGACCTCACATCACTAGCACAAGAAAATAAGATTTTAAAACGCAATACTAGATTAAATGGATAATCATGAGCTGTCAATCTGTCTGTATGTCTATTTGTCTGTTTATCTCCCTCTGTGGTGTCAGAATGACCTAATGTAACTATTTTTCCTTGCCCCTCTCTCTCTCTATCTGTATCTCTATCTCTATCTCTCTCTATCAGCCTAATGAGGTAGCCAACACGCTATGTGGGTACAAGGTGTTGGATCGAGAGGTAAGTAATTTATTATTATTATCATCATTAGTATTATTAATAGTAGTGGTATTAGTAGTAGTATGATTGTGACAATGATGATTATAATGATAGTGATGATTATAACTAGTTAAAATGTTGTATTCTGTCAGCGTCTAGATGTGTTGGACATCATCCATATCAGAGGCTGTACTGATGCTGTGTTCATCTGGCTGATGGATAACTACAAGACCATGGCTGCTCTGCTGCTGGGAATATTACTACCACAGGTACACACACACGCACACGCACACTCACACTCACACACACACACACACACACACACACACACACACACACACACACACACACACACACACACACACACACACACACACACACTATGATACATTACTTGTAACAGGTGCCGGTCTAACTTATGTCTATTTCACCCTGAAGCAATGATGACATGGAAGTAATAATAATAATAATAATATTATTAAACTATTTGTATAGCACCTTTCATACAATAATTGTAGCCCAAAGTGCTTCACAGCAGTGATGTAGACACAAAATAGACATAACATTTAAATAGATTTAGGTTATTAAAATATCTAAAAAAGATATATACTTTTTAAAATATCGTAATAGATTTCTTATTGATTATGATAGATTTCTGACATTAAAATCATTCAAATAAAGTGCAGACATGGAATGAGTATAAAATAGACAGAATAAGAGCAGTGCAATAAATTAGCTATAATTTACATACATTGCATAAAATAGTAAAGTAGAGTATGACCTTCAACTGTTCACAAAATGTATGATGAGGTTTCTAAGTCGTTCCTATGGACACAATTAGCAGTGTTCACTAGAAAGATGGTGGGGTATGAGTCCTGGTCGCTCAGCAGCGTAAAATAAGTAGCTGGCGACTGTATCAGAGACAGTAGGGCAGTCTCCACTATTCTGCAGCCTTCTCTATTTGAACGACCACATCAAACAAGAGGTGGACGCGGGCAAATACTGTGGCATGGTCATGCTGGACCTACAAAAGGCCTTCGACACTGTCAATCACTCCATTCTGATTGACAAGCTAAAAGCAACTGGTTTTGATAGTCTATCAGTGAGCTGGATGCAATCCTACCTGGAGGGGAGAGAACAGATGGTGGAGGTAAACGGTACCCTATCCCCCCCCCCCCTCCCAGTGAGCTGTGGTGTTCCACAAGGAAGCATACTAGGACCGCTACTGTTCCTAATTTATGCAAATGACATGTCGTCAGCTTGTGACTGCAACTTGTTCCTCTTCGCAGACGACTCAGCCCTGCTGGTCTCTGACAAGAACAAGTTACAGGTTGAAAAAACCCTCAGCTCTGAATTAGGCAGAATCTGCCCCTGGCTCGCTGATAACAAACTATCATTACACCTGGGTAAAACAGTCCATTCTCTTCGGTTGAAATAACAAACTCAGCAAGACTGACAGCTTCTCAGTTACAGTGGGTGACCATATTGTCACAAGGAAAGATGAAATTACATACCTAGGTTCCATCCTAGAGGCAAATCTTTCCTGTGACAAAATGGCATCCAATGTAATAAAAAGTCAACCGACAAACTAGATTCTTGTACCGGATCTCCTCTCTGGTAAACAAGAATACCCTGAAGACTCTGGCAGGAGCACTCATTCAAGGGTACTACGACTATGCTTGCACCTCATGGTACCAAAGCACCTCAAAGGTGCTAAAAACTAAATTACAAACATCACAAAACAAACTGGTCAGACTACTGCTTGACCTTACTCCTAGAACCCACCTCACCCCTGCCCACTTTGACAACCTAGGATGGCTTAGAGTAGACGACAGAGTACAGCAACTTGCAATGGGCCTGGTCTACAAGATACACTACACGACTAAGGTACCCATGTACAGGTCAAATTACTTCCCAAAGGTCAGTGAATACCACAACCACAACACCAGAGGGAATGGGGGGGTGCTAAAGGTGAGCGATAAAGTGGCAGTCAGGAGAATGAGGCTGGCAGGTCACTGCCAGAGACACCATGAGATGCCAACCAGCAAACTTGTGCTGTGGGAACCAACACACGGGCATCGATCACGAGGACGTCCCACATTAACCTACGTGGACGTACTCAGGAGAGATGCGGGAACAGAAAGCACTGGCGAGCTAGCCAGATGCATGGAGTATCGGGATGACTGGAAGCACCGATGGAGGGCCCGTCCGAGGAAGACCTAGATAGATATAGAGGGAGCAATCATGTGAAACCCAGATTCGGCTCAAACAAGGGACAAAACATGTTTCGCAATTATGCCACATCAATGTGGAACACCCTACCCACAGCTGTAAAGGAATGAGAATCACTACCCACTTTCAAAACCACTCTCAAAGAGCACCTACGGGAGACTGCAATTCGAAACTGGCCCCTGTAAATGTCCTAACCCAACCCCCTCCAATGTACAGTAAATGTCCTAACCCAATAATACACAAGACCCTCTTCTTGGGACCACGTAAGGTTTCGTGGATAATCCAATGTACAGTTACCCCGCCTCCCCCCACCCCCTACCCCCACCCCACCCACTCACCCAACCACCTCCAATGTACAGTTTCCCCCCACCACCCCACCCCACCTACCCAACCCCCCCCTCCACCCCACCTACCCAACCTCCTCCAATGTACAGTTTATTCGTCAAATGTATATACGCTCTTTTTTAGACACTCTTTGTATCACAAACAGTACTGTATTTGTAAATCTGGTATGTCATAAATGTATAGATGTAGCAGTACTGTCTTATCTGTATGTCATGTATGTCATATATGTTATGATGAATTGAAAATGGGGGACCCTGATGTAAACAAGGCGAAAGTCTTTCTCTGGTCTGCATCCCCTCAGCAATTGTGTGTATTGAGCTGTACTGTATTGTACCCATTCTGCAATCTGTTAATAAAATGTTCAATCAATTAAATCAATCAAAACCCTCCCCAGACATACAGTAGGGCAGTCTGCACCCTCCCCAGACAGACAGTAGGGAAGTATGCACCCTCCCCAGACCGACAGTAGGGCAGTCTACACATTTACATTTAGTCATTTAGCTGACTCTTTTATCCAAAGCGACTTACAAGTTCTGTACGACAAGTCATCAGGAAGGGTACAACTTTATCAGCGGAGTAACAATGTTCATCAAAGTGTTGCATACTACAGTGTAGGTTAGTTTATTAGGAGAAGTGCTAGATTAGATTAGGGTTAGATTTATTTTTATTTTTTTCAGATAATGGTTGAAGAAGTGCGTCTTTAGTCGACGGCGAAAGATTGGACGGGTTTCAGCTGTCCTAATTGGGGTGGGTAGTTCATTCCACCATTGTGGGGCAAGGACTGAGAATAGGCGACTTCTCTTTGATGACCCTCCCGGAGCTTGGATAGGAGTACTGTAGGTCTGAGACGGCCAGAAGATGCAGAGTGTAGGGGTCTTGAGGGTGTGTAGTTAGAGACCATCAACCGGAGGTAGGCGGGAGCGGTTCCCTTTGCCACACGGTATGCCAGGTCGAGGGCCTTGAAGCGGATTCGTACAGCAATGGGGAGCCAGTGCAGGTCCCTAAGAAGTGGGGTGACATGGGCCGACTTCGGTAGGTTTGAGATCATCATCAGGCGGGCCGCTGCGTTCTGAATGAGTTGAAGAGGCTTGGTGGCAGTGGCCTGGAGGCCAGCGAGCAGTGCGTTGCAGTAGTCGAGGCGGGAGATGACTGTTAATTGGACGAGGAGTTGGGTGGCTTCTTTTGTCAGGAAGGGGCGGATCCTTCTGACGTTGCTCAGGAGGAATCTGCAGGTTCTGGTTGTGAGCAGAGAAGTTCAACTGGTCGTCGAGGACAACACCAAGGTTCTTGGCGGTCGGGGATGCGGTCCCAGACCGACAGTAGGGCAGTCTACACCCTCCCCAGACCGACAGTAGGACAGTCTACACCCTCCCCAGACCGACAGTAGGGCAGTGCAGCGACCAGGAGGGAATTTCCATAATGACTAAATTGGGGGATGGGAGCAAATGATAAAGGGCAAAATAATTCAATGTCATTTAAAACATTATTCTGAATATGAAAATGTAGGAAAATTCTCCTCTACCGTAAGCAACTAATGTATATCTTTCTCCCTCCATCTCTATCCCCCTTCTCTTTCCCTCTTTCTCCCTCCATCTCTCGTTCACCCTCTCTATCCCCTCTCTCTCTTGCTCTCTCTCCCGCTCTCCTTCTCTCTCTCTCCCTTCTCTCTCACCCTCTCTATCCCCTCTCTCTTGCGACATCTCTCTATCCCCTCTCTTTCTCTCTCGCTCGCTCTCCCCAACCCCCACCCCTCTCTCTATCTAGTTCTTTGGAGTGATAGCCAGTTGGCTGTATATAACTCGTGTTGAAGATGCCATCAGTGAGTATGGTTACTATATGGATGGTCTGCTGGACTCCAGCCCCCAGCAGAGACGCAGCAAACCTCAGGGTCGCGTGGCGGGGTGCTGTAAGTGTATGCCTGAGTTTGACTGACCCAAGAGATGAGGCTGAGGACAGAACACTCCTTTCTACACCCAGTCACACAGCGTTCAGAGTGGGTCTACACTCAGTCCTTTAAAGAACTGGTCACACAGTGTTCAGAGTGGGTCTACACTCAGTCCTTTAAAGACCTGGTCACACAGTGTTCAGAGTGGGTCTACACTCGGTCCTTTAAAGATACCCTCCTTTCACTTTTTTACTTTGACTATTCAGATTGTTATTTATGCAGCACCTTTTTCACATTCTTCCCCTGGAGAGCGAGAGCTTCTCTGTGCTTCCCTGAAATCTGAGTTGCATGTGTGATGTCACTAATAGGTTGAACATATCATGGTCCAATATTTGGTAATGTACACAGAACGCTGAGTAGGTATTAACATAATAATATAAGCTGCCGACTTGGAATACCTGGTAAATATCAATGGGTGCTTGTTAACAATTCACATATTCATAGATACTTGCATCTCAATGAGGGTGAAGGTGTAGAGATGCTGCTAAGCAATTTTCAGTAGTTTATTGAACAATTTGGTGGAAAAAACATTTGTAATATCTGTTGCCTTTTTAACTGCTATGCCCCAAGCTCTACAATCTAACCACTACTGTTCTCTTGCATTCTACTATATTACCGCTACTGTATTCCTGGAGTCTACTGTACCATCTAACCACTACTGTTCTCCTAAAGTCTAGACTACTCTGATCTACTACTGTTCTCCTAGATAGTCTCCCATTTAACCACTACTGTTAAACAGGAGACTAGGAGAACAATGGTGGTTAAATAGGATACTCTATAGGATAACAGTAGTGGTTAAATAGGAGTCTTTCTAGGAGAACAATGGTGGTTAAATAGGAGACTATCTAGGAGAATGGTGGTGGTTAAATAGTCAAGTCAAGTCAAGAGTTTTATTTGTCACGGCATACGAGTATACAATGAAATGCGGGTGGTCTTGCCCCGGGTGGTGGTGGCGGGTGGTTAAATAGGAGACTCTAGGTCCGGAGAACAGTGGTGGTTAAATAGGAGACTAGAAGAACAATGGTGGTTAAATAGTATACTCTCTAGGACCTAGAGAGTATCCTATTTAACCACCATTGTTCTCCTAGAGTCTCCTATTTAACCACTACTGTGTCCTTGTGTGAGTTTATAATTCTTGTTTTTTTCTTGTTTTTCTCTTCCACACCCGATTGAAGGTTCCTCACTCTAGTCTAGGGGGTCGTGGCTAGAAGGTTACTTTTTTTTGGTCATCTCCATTATAGGTTAAGTCTCAAATACGGCTATGGTAAGGGTTCGGTTTATGAACAACTTTTAAGGTACAAAATCAATAAATGTGGATACCTTCTAGCGATGACCCTGGTGAAAAGGCTAAGATATTTTTACTCAGGTTATCACTTCCTCTTAGTTCACCAAGTGACCATTTGATTCTAGTGGTTTATACACCAGAGGATACCATCTAACCACTACTGTCCCTTCACTGGATATCATTTAACCCACTAGTGTCCCTTCAGAGGATACCATTTAACCAGTAGTGTTGCTTCAGAGGATACCATTTAAACCACTAGTGTCCCTTCAGAGGATACCATTTAAACCATTATTGTCCCTTTAGAGGATACCATTTAATCCACTAGTGTGCCTTCGAACGATACCATTTAAACCACTAGTGTCCCTTCAGAGGATACCATTTAAACCATTATTGTCCCTTCAGAGGATACCATTTAAACCACTAGTGTGCCTTCGAAGGATACCATTTAAACCACTAGTGTCCCTTCAGAGTATACCATTTAAACCACTGGTGTGCCTTAAGATGGTACCATCTACCCACTGCTATTCTCCCCAGAGTGCTTAGTTCAGAACCCTGTTGTGATCTTACAGTACATACAAGTCCTAATGAACCTGTCCAGCCTCACATGTAAAAACTGAATGTTCTCTATAGACCCGTTTCAGACTTCAGACATAAATATGTTTCCTGTTGCAGTATTTGCTAATGCCACACTTGAAACATGTTTACTTTTGTTGGTAAACAAAGGTCTGGGCAATACTTCTGGGTAGAGAACTGCACAGCGGCAAGAACAGTCACAGCTAGCGAACTGGGGATACTGATAGCAGCAAGCACAGTTCTAAGCTAGCCAACTGGAGATACTGTTAGCAGCAAGCACAGTTCTAAGCTAGCCAACTGGAGATACTGTTAGCAGCAAGCACAGTTTTAAGCTAGCCAACTGGAGATACTGTTAGCAGCAAGCACAGTTCTAAGCTAGCCAACTGGAGATACTGTTAGCAGCAAGCACAGTTCTTAACACATTGGACGCCAGACCCGAGAGTCGGGTTAACTTGCTGAACGTTGGGCGCCAAACCCGAGAAAAGTCGGGTTTTCATCGTTATTTCTTTTATTCGATATGTCCCTTCATAATCCATCCATCCAGCCTGATGTTATCATTGGGAATGGGTCTGAGATCGCAAACGTCCAATACCGCCGCCTTGCGGCCACTATTGCACGTCATTGGAAACCCTCTGGCTTGGGCTGTACGTCGGTCTAAGAAGTCCGGTCCGAGTTTTCCTTCTCGGGCATGAGTAACGTTTATAACACATGGATTGGGGAGACTCGAGCAACGTGGATTCATGTGTTTTGGTGGATTATCTTGGCAACATGACCGACATCAAAACTTGGAATGGCGATCAGATAATTGGAATATTCCGATAATTCCTTCCCCGCGATCAGATCGTGTGTCTAACGTATTCAGTTGGTGACGATCGAAGCATAGAAACCCCCCCCCACCCTTTCATCCATGCATGTTGAAACATAATACCGATAATCTAGCATTGATTTCAGATTGATTGTTGATCCAAGTGAGGAATGGCACGATTCCTAGTGAAATGCACTAAAACGCTGTTTAGCTGCGTTTCCTGGGATTACACAGAATTACTCTAAAACTATACTCATATTCACCACGGTATAAAACGGGAATGTATTGATGAAAAAATTTCAGTTTTTTGCATCTTGACCGGAAGAAACTCAATGACAATCGACTATATTATTAGATCCACAGCTATAATATTTAATATAGTTTTAGCACTGCAAACACCGGCATGTATTCATTACAGCGCTGGTACACATGGCCATACGCCCACAGCGACCTCTGGCGCTGAACTAGTTAAGCTAGCCAACTGGAGATACTGTTAGCAGCAAGCACAGTTCTTAAGCTAGCCAACTGGAGATTATTTTAGCAGCAAGCACAGTTCTTAAGCTAGCCAATTGGAGATACTGATAGCATGTATGGGCAGGGTACTAGTAGAAAGACATAAATATCGGCATTAAATATAAATAAATATTGTTGATGACTTAGCCCATCATCAGTAACAGTGTCAGTTTAAACCGGTTATTCACAAACATAACCTACATATCACTTCTAGCTAGTAGTAACATAATATCTCTGAGCCTCTGGAGTTCTCTACACAGAAGTGTGTTATTGTCGTGATGTGATGTTCATTTGTCTATACTGTAGTACCAAAAAGCAATTGAACTTAATCTTCCCCTTAAAACATCCAATTTGACGTCAGGACACTGGCAAAATAACACTGAATCTCAGGTTTGAATGCATGGCACAATCTATAGCACTCAAATTATGCTTTAGGTCTACAGAAGCAAGTTAATATGTTGACCATAGAATCGTATAAAGAAGATGTTTTACAACTACCTAAAGTGGATTTGAGAAGTGAAGTTATGAAGAATTGAAGATGTTTTTATTTTTATGAATATGAATCTTATGAAATTCTATAGTGATGTTTTCTGTGTTTAGGGCTGTGTGATTATATTGTATATAAGGTTTTAATTTAGTTTAGCTTTGTGTGAATGGGGATATTGAGCTTTAATATTTGTCTTTGTATTTTTCTTCATACCACTGCCATGTTCATCTGTTTTAATAAACTTTTTAAATGCAAATTGTCTAAGCATTTATCATTTCATAACATTTCAAGGGTTTTTGTATAATATACAATATACACGCTGTAGTACTGTGTTTATGTTTCAACAGGTTGGACTTCCGGACTTGCCCGACCATGGAGTAAGTCGCATGTGGAAATAGCTCCTCTCCCGTTTTTTTTTATTTAGCTTTTAAAAGCCTATTTTTATACCACCAATGCGTTTAAACCTTGACGTATATGTCAACTGATATTTTCAACTAACTATATCGACCTAAAGAATCAAGATGGGACCAAAGAAAGATAAACAGGGTCCTAAATCAGCCGAAAACGAACCGACTGAGGGTTTGGCTACCGTGCGTAAGAGAGCAAGAGAAATAGAGTCCAAAGAAGAGGCTGCCGCTACATCTACCACCACTGCAACCCCCGCAGATATAGAATCTGCGTCAGAATCTCTGGAAACTCAGAATATCTTTATTGCTAAGCTAATAAAAACATTAACCAATAAAGTGGAAGCTAACACAGAAGCTATCAAAGCCAACATCGAAGAGCTAAGGGCAGCGGCTGGTAAACAAAGCGATCGCACTGCAGCAGTAGAAGCCGGCTTGGAGGAAAACACGCAGAGACTCGATCAGATTGACGTGACCATAGATGGAAACGACAAGAATACAAAGAATAAAATTGAGGAGAACTACGAGGAATTAAAGGCTAAAATATTCGATCTCGAGTATCAATCCCGTAAACTGAATATCCGTATATTCACTGACTTGATGAGTCAGTGAGCTGCGCACGACCCGAAGAGTTTGCGACAGTATTATATCAAATTCTGGGAAATATTCTTTCTACAACACCTGAAGTGGACCAGTGCTACAGGATGGGGTCCCCGAAACCAAAACGACAACAACGGCAAACCAAGGGTGGTTATGGCTATCCTACATCAGGTCAGAATAAAAGAAGCGATTATTCGGGAGACGCGCAAAGTGAAAGGCATCCTGAAATACAAAGAGGTACCAATCTACTTCTTTGAGGATTATTGCCGGGAAGTTGTGGGTTTACGAGCCCACTACAAGGCAGTGATGTCTCAACTTTTTGTGAAAAGGTTCAAACCCACACTGTTATCTCCTGCAAGGCTTCGCATCACCGATAGACAGGGACAGAGGGTCTACCTCGACTCGCCTGATGAAGCCGTTGAATACATGGGAAAACAACGTGGAGGATAGTTTACATACGGTATTTTTATTTTTTTCCCGTTAAAGCTTAAACACCATATCGTATTACTTTAACGGTTCGCTGTATCTGGGCCAGATAGACCTACGAGTTTTCCGCAAGTCATTGTATGTTTTCCCCGTTGGATTTTTACCGTGGCTGACATATTGGAATAGTCTGGAACCTAACAACATTCTGGGACATATTGGAACATTCTGGTACTTTAAAAACGACATATTGGAATATTCTGGAACCTAACAACATTCTGGGACATACTGGAACATTCTGGTACTTTAAAAACGACATATTGGAATATTCTGGAACATTAAAAACGTTCTGTGCTATACACACTGCTAAGAATACCTCCGGATGAACAACAGTCTTCACAACGGAACATCGACCACCCCTGGCTAGGGGGAAGAACTGCATATAAGTATTTAAAAACTTCTTTTCACTATTTGGAAATAGTTCCACTACTTTTCCACTTTATACTAACTAGGTGTTTAAACTTAGCAAAGCTCTGGGCGGCTACGTGGCGTAGTGGGCAAGGCGCTCGCCACGAATGTGGAGACGCTGGGCTCGCCTGTTCGAGCCCAGCGCTCCACATTGCTTTCAGTTTAGCTGGTCGTTCATACTAATACACATTGGCCGTATTAGGGGGTGGGAAACTGATGGGTGGGGATCGGGCGTTGTGGACAGCGACTCCTACAGGTCGGTTGGTGCGCCTGCACAGTAGAATCAGGAAGTGTCGGGGGCAGCGTGAGCCTCCTACGCGTTACTCCTCGCCACTGAGAGATCGAGCTGCGCAGGTTAAAAGATGCGACTGCTGTTACCTCAAGTACCGGAGGGGACTTGTGCTATGTATGACTTAGTCCACATTGCAGCCGGCTTGTGGGAGGCAAGAAACAGCGTTCGTGACAGGGGAGGGTTGAATTGGATGATACAAAATTGGGATGGGAGAAAATATAGAAAATGGGAGAAAAAGTGGATAAAAAAAAAACGTAGCAAAGCTCTTTCAAGTTTTAAGTTAATGTTCTCTACTCTTTGAGGTTCTCTAATTTAGTTCAATACCTCTCTATTATTCTTCGGGTTGTTTTAACTTACACAAGTTCGTACAAGGTTTAAATGAATATAGTATGATATTTGAGGCATATTTTTTTATTTTATTTTTATTTATTTTTTCATATCTCCTTTTTATTTAGCGGGAGATAGGCCAAGCCACAGTTGACATTCTACTAATGGTAGAATTGAGAATGTTAGATCCTATGGCATGCATAGGAAAGTTAAGGATGAAGCGCTCGGTCTGGGCAGACTGGTCGTGTACGGGAGGGAGGGATAGGGGAATAGGGGATTATATGTATGGGTGTTCTATATGTTTTATCTTGCTCAACCTCGGCTCTCAACAGGTCCTCAATAATTGGATATATATCTATTGTAAATCGCTACTCCAGACGAATTGCACACAAGAATACGGCAACATGTTTAGATTATGGCTAGTTTGAATATATTGATTTGGAATACTAGGGGACTAAACAAGCAACATAAACGCAAAAGCGTGCTTACATTGATGAAAAACAAACAGGTTGATGTGGCTCTTTTAAGCGAAACGCACCTTTTAGTGGCTGAAAATGTAAAGCTGGCGGACAAAATATATCATAACATTAGCTACTCATCTTTTGGAACTAGATCCCGTGGGGTAGCTATAGTCGTGAAACGGAAGTTGAATATAAAATTGTTGGACGTATGGTCTGATGCAGACGGCCGAGTAACCATTGCTAAGATAGAATACAGTAACAGGAAAATTGCGTTGGTAGCGGCTTATGCCCCTAATCTTTACGACGCCAACTTCTACGCAACACTCACTAGTGCAATGTTGGGACATCCCTGAGTATTCATTTATAATTGGTGCGGATTTTAATGCCATTTGGGATCCCTCGATCCCACCACTTCCAATGATCAGAAACAGGCATCTGTGCACTAAAGGATTGGGCCAAGAATACAAGTGTAAATGACCTATGGCGACTACTCAACCCAACGGCCCGAGAGTACTCTTTTTTTCTCAGCAAGACACAAGTCATTTTCCAGAATAGATTATGTCTTTGCATCTAGACTATTTGATAGATTTGACGTGGAAATGGAACCCAGTGCACTATCAGATAACAGATATTTACTCCTGAAGGGCTCATTTGGTAGACTGACATCCCGAGCCCCAAGATGGCGCTTTAACTCGACACTGCTGAAAAACACTGAATACATTCTACAACTCAAATATAAACTAGATAAATTCCTGGAGACTAATGTGGGTTCGGTACAGGACCCCAGAATGTTATGGATTTTGGTAAAGAGTTTTATCAAGGACAACACTACAGTCCTTGCATCCATCCTCCGTAAGAAACGGCATTCCAAATTGGTAGAGTTGGAAACGCTTCACTCGTCGTTATTCTCTTTTTTACAACGCAACTACTCGGGTCAATTGGAGTCTCAAATTAATGTGTTAAAAAAAGAGATTAACTACATTTTAAGACAACAATCTGAATTTCAAATACGCAGTACAAGACAACATTATTATTTTCATGGCTCTAAACCAAGTCACCTACTAGCTATGAAGATACGATCCAATGCACAATTTGCTGATATCCCTACTATTAAGGACCAACAAGGGCTTGTTACAGACCCCAAAAAAATCAACGAGACTTTCAGAGAGTTTTACTCCAACTTGTACAAATCAGAAGTGGTTTTCGATCATAATAAATGGATACATTTCTTGATCAAATGAACCTACCTAAACTCTCAGAGGAAGACGCTAAACAGTTAGATACACCTATTACACTAGAGGAACTTAGGGAGGCTATATCTGAATTGCAAAGTGGTAAGGCTCTTGGATGGGATGGTATCCCACCAGAACTGTACCTCTCATGTTGGGATGTAATTGGACCCCTATTACTTGATATGATTTTATACTCAATCAAAGAGGGGAATTTCCCCAGGGACGTCAATATGGCACTCATATCTGTCCTCCTTAAAAAGGACAAAGACCCCACCGAATGTGGTAGTTATAGACCTTTAAGCCTCCTCGGAACCGATCTCAAGCTGTATGCTAAGGTACTAGCCATCAGACTTCAAAAGCATATGACATCTTTAGTTCATCCTGATCAGACAGGCTTCATAAGTGAGTCTGCCTCAGGGCAGCTCTGGCTGCAATTGCAGCTTACCACCACCGGTATGACTGTGTATGAACGAATAATGGACTCTGTGAAGCGCTCTGGGTCAGTGAAGAGCGCTATATAAATCCAAGTCATTATTATCATTATTATAAGAGGCCGCCTGATCACGGCTAATATTAGACGGTTACTACATGTGATAGACGCCAGCAAGGATGCTGTGCCTCCTACAGCTATATTATCCTTGTGTAGCATCCTGAAAATATGGCTATTATTCAGAAGTGCTGACTTGCCTTTTATCTCCCCTTTGTGCACAAAGACATGTTGACTAGTTTCCATTGATATTCTCACGAACAATGACGCGGGCTCCTCCTTCTTCTACCGGCTGAAATATGGATTATAAACGGCATTACTGGATCCATATCTACCATCCTTTTCCCTGTGTGACTAGTTGGCGGTACCAGCAGGGGGCGGTGGCAGGCAGAGAGTGTCCGAGAGAGATGGGAAGGAAATAAATGGAGGCGGAAGAGGGGAGACAAGCCTCTTCGAGTCGGGACGTTGTTGTGAACAGACGTGTCTCGGGGAGCCCCGTTGTGAAGCACGGGCGGACGAACTGAACTTGAGCATGTGACGGGTTATCCTATGAAAGTAAACGTAGTGGAGCATTGCATGCTTTCCCTACTGAATACCCTAGTGATACAACGAGTTATCCTAGAAGAAATGCGGTATCGCCCTGAGGGGTTTAAGTTAAAGTTATTCCCTCTAGCGAGGTGCCCCGCCAGCGTGGTGTGAAGAGGACTGGTGTTTAGAGGCACCCTGCGTTATCATATATCCCGGCTAGCAGGAGGGCTGTTTGGGGACCCAGAGTGTAGCTGCAGTGTTAGTGAGGGCAAGTTTAGGTATGCGCGTCGACCCAGCACCAGCTGTCTACAACCAGTCTGCTCCGGCTGTCTACAACCAGATCTGCACCAGGCTGTCTTCAGAGCACGGGAGTTCGTCCCGACCAACAGAGGTCGCCATCACCCAGCACACGCTCTCAGCCCAGCACTGCCCCTCTGCTCCAGCCCCGCCTGCTAGCGCCCACGCCGAGAGCGTTCGACGCCATCTTGCTATCCGGACGACGGTGGCGCGGCGAGGCCGCCATCTTGGTAGAGTACATTAGGGCTTCGGTGCCCAGGATTCTATTGCACGTTAGACAGTGTGGTGTGGCCTGCGGGCGAATCTAACGTTGCTAACTACAGTTCCTAGGGGTACCCCATCAACAATATATGCCGGCATTAGCATAGGACTTTTGTTAGGTATTTGTGGGCCCACATTTTTTATTTCCTTTTGAGTGTGATAACGTGTTTGGTTCTTTAATAATATTTTCCCATCTAATTAACCCTTTCCCTGTGGGGAGGTTACAGACCTGGTGCATCATAAGTAAAGCCCAGAGAGGTATTATTCTCACCATATAATTAAAGCCTGTTAGAGGTATTATACATGGTACTGACCCAGACGTGGGCGATGAGTCAAATGCATTAAAGTATATTATTCCTGGCACTAACACAGAGGTGTGTGTAGAATATAGTTAGACATAAGGTATTGAGTTACAAATTGGGTAATAGTAAGATTCCATTCTATTCGACCCAGTGCTTTTAACTCTTTGTAACTGACCAGTATAATTAGTATTAAAGAATTAGATGGGAGTTCTGTGTGCATGTCCATTCATGAGCCGTTTAACAACTCTTTTGGTGTGGGTAACGTTAATACAATTAACCCCTTCCTATTCCACCTTTCCCTTGTTATTGTAAGGTTTCTAGTGTCACTGAGGGAGGGTACTGTTTGCGGGGGGAACCAGGGTATTTATTTACAATTCAGTCACTAGGTGTGGGAGGGTTTGAAGGAGTGCGACCGCCCTGCTGCAGGGGAGGAAGACCAGAGTACCAGACCAGGTTGGTAAATCCCGGGCCCCATCCACTCACACTACCAGCCTCCAGTTGAAGCTCCAGACTCAAAGACGGAGGTGCAGTCAGACAGAGCTCTACTGTGTCTCGCTACCCAGTGATTGTGCCCACCCGTTCCCACGAAGCAGGGATAATCCACCCTGCTACACTTGGATGCGATGAAGGCCTTTGATAGGTTGGAATGGTCTTATTCATGGGCAGTACTCGGAAGGATGGGGTTAGGAGTAGGATTCATTAATATGATAAAAGTACTATACACAGAGCCATCGGCCATAGTTATAACAGGTAAATTCACCTCCCCTCTCTTTCCTGTTTCGCGCTCGGCCAGACAGGGTTGTCTTCTTAGTCCCGGACTATTTGCTCTATCCTTAGAACCTTTAGCACAGTATATAAGACAATCCCAATCCATAGAGCTGATCTCAATTAGGGGCACACAGCATCATATTAGTTTATATGCGGACAATGTAATATTGTTCATGCAAAACCCTACCACCTCACTGCCTCATCTTCTCAAGCTGATAGATGATTTTGGCAATCTATCAGGATTTAGGATAAACTGGCCAAAATCGGCCTTCCTTCCACTTAATGTCACTGCGAAGGCTACCTTCCTTCCAGAAAATATACAAATGGTAGAACACTTTAGATGTCTTGGAGTTTAAATATTCCCCACTATATGCCAAACAGTGAAGTATAATTATACAGGAATCCAAGATAGGATCACAAATTACTTTTACAGGTGGTCAAAACTTAAAAACTAAAAAAGTACAGGCCCGAGTATCAATAGTTAAGATGGATGTCTTAACCAGAATAAACTTCTTCAGCTCAATGCTACCGTTAAAAAAAGGAGTAGAGGGAAGCTTAGCTTATTGATCCCTACCCCCTTACATTTGTATTTGTTCTTCCATTAATATTACTAGAATTTACATAATTTAGCTTCAGAACATCCCACTCCACTGATACATGCCTTCTCTATTTGAACGACCACATCAAACAAGAGGTGGACGCGGGCAAATACTGTGGCATGGTCTACTGTTCCTAATTTATGCAAATGACATGTCGTCAGCTTGTGACTGGAACTTGTTCCTGTTCACGGACGACTCAGCCCTGCTGGTCTCTGACAAGAACAAGTTACAGGTTGAAAAAACCCTCAGCTCTGAACTAGGCAGAATCTGCACCTGGCTCGCTGATAACAAACTATCATTACACCTGGGTAAAACAGCGTCCATTCTCTTTGGTTCAAATAACAAACTCAGCAAGACCGACGGCTTCTCAGTTACAGTGGGTGACAATATTGTCACAAGGAAAGATGAAATTACATACCTAGGTTCCATCCTAGAGGCAAATCTTTCCTGTGACAAAATGGCATCCAATGTAATAAAAATAAGTCAACCAACGAACTAGATTCTTGTACCGGATCTCCTCTCTGGTAAACAAGAATACCCTGAAGACTCTGGCAGGAGCACTCATTCAAGGGTACTACGACTATGATTGTACCTCATGGTACCAAAGCACCCCAAAGGCGTTAAAATCTAAATTACAAACATGGCCGTAAATGGCCAATCCCCCCCACCACCCACCCAACCCCCTCCTAATGTACAGTTTCCTCCCCCTCGAATGTATATAGTTTCTGTTAGGATCTCTATTAAACAGTACTGTATATTTGTATATCTTGTATGTCATAAATGTAACAGTACTGGGGCGGTCAGGTGGCATAGCGGAGATTGCGTTCGTCACCAACGCCGGAGACGCTGGATTTGCCTGTTCGAATCCAGCTCCCGGCGTTGTCACCAGCTTGGCTGGCCGTTCACACTAATACAATTGGCAGTATTAGAGGGTGGGAAAGCTGGAGGGGTGGGTCCGGGTCGTTGTAAACAGCGACTCCTACAGTTCGGTCGGGGCGCCTGCTCAGCGCGGATAGGATCCAAGGGAGGTAGTGTGATCCTTCCACACGTTACACCCTCTCAGTAAGAGTCCACGCTGCCAGGTGAAAAGAAGCGGTTGATTGGCTAGACGTGTGTCTGAGGAAGCACGTGATAGCCTCGACTCTCCCAGACCGACTGTGGGGGGTAAGTGCGCAGCGACCATGAAGGGGATTTGGAATTGGCATAACAACTAACATTGGGATGGGAGAAATATCGGAGGAAAAAGGAGGGGGAAAAAGATCAATAAAAAAAATAAAAATTTAACAGTATGTCTATATCTGTATGTCATGTATGTCTTAAATGTCATGATATATGTATGTATATCTGTATGTTGTATATGTCATAAATGTCATTAAGAATTGAAAATGGGGGACCCTGATGTAAACAAGACGAAAGTCTTCTGCATCCCTTTAACAATTGTGTGTATTGAGCCGTACTGTATTGTACCCATTCTGCCATCGGTTAATAAAATGTTCAACCAATCAATCAATCTCTAAGAAACACTGCTTGCTATTGTCCTTTGTTTAAATTTTTGTTTTGGTCTGAAGTTTAGTAACTTATTATACTGTGAATTTCCAGCAGTAGCAACCCATCTATTATCCTCGATCAACACCAACCCACACTTCAGACCAAAACCAAAAACATAAACAAAGTGCAATACCAAGAGGGGCTCTTTAGTCTAGAGGTCGCGGTTTGACAACATTACAGATTTGACCTTTAAACAGTAGGCACATTAATACTAAAACCTGTTGATTTTATTTTATTTTTTGAACAAATGTTTTTTTATTTATTATTTTTGACATTACACACAAACATTAACAGTAGAAATCCATTATAAATCACAGGACTATTACCGATATAATACTAACAATAATGGCAGCCCAGTTTTTAAATCAAAATAGATGTAGATAAAAAATATACACAAATTAATTACAATACAATACATATATTATGCTCTTGCTCGCTCTCTTACTTCGACCCAAAATATCTTAACAGGAGGGCATTCCCAATACATATGCATAAATTTACCATTATCACCGTTTAAACATAAGGAACATCGAGAGTCTTGTTTAAGCCGCATTCGGTTCAGTCGTATAGGAGTCAGGTAAGTCCTATGAAGGTAAGTCAATATGGATTTAGATCGAATCATTCAATGTCATTGGCACTAATGGACCTAGTAGAAGAACTGACAAGCATAATTTATAATAAGAACTTTGCAATAGGGGTCTTCATAGATCTGAAGAAGGCGTTTGACACTATAAATCATGATATTCTGCTACTAAAATTGGAAAGGTATGGGATCAGAGGAGTAGGGCTCAAATGGTTAAAGAGTTACTTAGAACAAAGAAAACAGTTTGTGCAGTTGGGGGAGTACAGGTCCACTCAGTCAAACATAATCTGTGGTGTGCCGCAAGGGTCAATTCTGGGCCTGTAACTATTCATACTGTACATAAATGATATAGGTAATGCGTCTAAAATATTGAAAAATGTAATTTTTGCTGACGATACAAATGTCTTCTGTGAGGGAGAGAACCTCCAAATGCTTTTAAAGGATGTCGCAGCTGAGCTAACCAAGCTGAAAGTGTGGTTTGATGTAAATAAATCATCATTAAAAATAAAAAAAAACCAAATTCATGATATTTGGTAAACGTGATATACAAGTAAATACACCGGTTGAACTAAGGATTGATAGTATTAAACTGGAGAGGGTATTTGAGAATACATTTCTGGGTGTGATAATAGACTACAAACTCAACTGGAAACCTCATATCAAATATGTCAGGACTAAATTGGCACGGAGTGTTGGTGTTTTATGCAAGATAAGACACATTCTAAACCAAAAAACACTGTATACACTGTACTGTACACTCTTCCTACAATATATGAGCTACTGTGCGGAGGTGTGGGGTAATACCTACAAAAGCACTCTACAGCCAATATGCACCATGCAAAAAAAAGCAATAAGAATAATCAACAATGTAGGATATTATGAACACACCAATAACTTATTTATAAAGCTACAAGCATTGAAATTTATGGACCTAGTGGATTACAAAACTGCCCTCATTGTATACAAAGCCAGATACAAGCTAATCCCAGGCAACATAAAAAAATGGTTCAGAGACAGGGAAGGTGAATATAATTTAAGAGGGAGAGGGAATCTCAAACAACCAATGGTACACACCACGCTGAAAAGCATGTGCATATCGGTGTGTGGAGTGAAGTTGTGGAATCATTTACCCGATTACATTAAACTGAGTAAACATGTGGCACAATTTAAAAGCAGTTAAAAAAATACACATTAGAAAAATACAGAAATGAGTAGTGAGGATAAACAAAATTATGTTATATTGTGTATGTAGTGATGTACTATATTCACTGCTGTCAAGTGAATCATGTTTTTTATTGTAAACTTTTAATATAAGTAAAAATAATATTCTATATTGTAATTTGGTTTTGAAACTGTAAAGTGTCACAGCCAACTAGTGACACTGGTTATAATGACATCCTGTTATCTCTGTCAATTGTGGGATGTAAAAGGTTTAAGCATATGTTTATGGTATATATCTGTTTTAGATCTAGGCATATGTTACTGTATGTGTCTATATGTGAAGTGCATGGGTTGATCTGCACAAGCCAGAATGAAAAGAGCAGGTTGGCACAGAGATGAGATGAGAACAGAGGAGAGAATCACTGTCTTAGTTAAACTACAAAATACATATATGATGTGTGATCAATCAGTGTTATTGAGTATATAGTTGTGTGAACAGTGATTTCTGTTCTACCCTTTTGTTTATGTAACAATATAGCCGTATAACCTATTTTTCACGTGTAATTATATGCTTCATAGGCAAATCATAAGTTTCTGCTTAGAGAAGAATGAATTGCCTGGTCTGCATAAGAGGTGCAAGCATATATGAAGGGAGGTAACTGTGAAAGATGTGGCCTTGACAGGGGGCCTCTGCCATGGAAAAGGGATTTTACCCACAGAAGGCCTCGCCTAGCCTGCCTGCATTTTTTACTACCTGTTCCTTACTGATCCGTCTGCTTTTTTTACTGATAGTGTGGCAGAGCGAGAGGCCCCAGGCCAGGGGTAGATAAAGGCGGAAATGTGAAAGTCTAGAGAAGACAGCCCAAGTACTTTTGTGTATACTTGTGAATCCCTGTTCTGATACATAACCGAAACAAATAACTAAAGGAGTTGAGAAGACACACGTTATGTGTGCCACAAGTCAACGAGCGCCACCTGTGTTATAAACTTATACACTCTTAAAACTATATAACAATTAAATGTTAAATGTTTTGCTACAGTCAGAAATGTTGGTATAAGAGGTGTATACATATTCTGCTGAATTAATTATATGTTTCATAATTCTATGCTTAAAATGAAAGAGAGTAATACTATATATTACTATACTGTGTAAATTATGTGTTCACTGGATGAGAGCATCTCTGAGGACTCTCTGCCATAGCTCTGAGGAGTCGGGATGGGAGTTTTCACAGATGGCCTCGCAGCACTGCCTGGTTACCAGGTTAACCCTTTGCAGGTTCTGTTAAGATAGTATGTGGAGGGACTTTCTCATACTCGAATGATATGTAACTGCAAAGTAATAAATAACGGAGGGAATGATAAGACACGTACTGTACACGTACAGTAAAATGATTGGATAAATATGTACTGACGTGCTAAATGTTGACTGGCTAGTGAAATTTCATCACTGTATCTGAACCAATGACAGAGAGATCTTGAATTCCTTTATAAAGGCTAACTCACTTCATCTCAAGAGAGATTTTTGTGGAGCTGCATTCTGATATATTGTAAGAAGAAACCTTTTTGTACTTATAACCATGAACTGTGCATTTATTGTAATTTTGTATTTTTAAAGAAATAAAACCTTTTTTGAACCCACTTCGTATACATTCTTCTGACCATTCGGGTAAGCATTGAAATGTTTTGCATTGTAACTTTACCCATTTTTTAAGCATGATGAAGCACTGCCTCGTGATGTTTAGGATTTATGATGTAAGACTCTAGTAGAATGATCACATTATGTCTGTATCCACACAGACCCCTAAAAGAAAGAAATATATCATATGTAGGCCATGCGTGTATGTACGCATATATATATTCTATATATATATATAATGTAGATTCTATATAATGGGCTTATTAAGTAAAGTTACAGTGGTAATACTTATTAAAAAAAAGTAGTAATACAACCAAGCTCTCAATTGAGCAGTATTACAAGTCCTTTTGTAAAATGAATCCTTCCCGGTGCAAATAAAATAATAGACTCCGCAACTCCAATCACTTGACCTAAGGTCGATGACTGGGGGGGACGGAGCGGTGCGTGTGTCATGTCTGTCGGTCGGGTTTAACCCCAGCAGTTTGTGGACGCATTGGGTTCTGGGTATCACAGACATCGCAGGACGCTGCTTGATGTTGAGATGAGCGGACCAATGAGTTATTGGGTTATCAATCTGACCGAAGGCTGGCATGAGCATCTAACATGGCGTCCCTTCGTTGGGCATTTATACTAACTGAATAGGTGCTAACGGCCGAAGAAAACAGGACTACTGTCAAATGCCTCTGGAGTAAAATTAATTACAGATTTGACAAAACCTAACGTAGAAGACTCTACTCAAAGAAAAAAAATCACGCTTCACTAGAAAGCTCTGGGGGGAGTTACAAGTGCAACATAATTTCGTGCTTTGCCCACAGGAATGCAGGCTACCTAGCCACAAGCGAACTAAATGCTAACTGGATGGCTACCTAGCCCGAGGCTACGTGAAGCTGCTAAAGCGGCGCTCACTGGAACACAGGCTAACTAGCCACAAGCGAACTAAATGCTAACTGGATGGCTACCTAGCCCGAGGCTACGTGAAGCTGCTAAAACGGCGCTCACTGGAATGCAGGCTAACTAGCCACAAGCGAACTAAATGCTAACTGGATGGCTACCTAGCCCGAGGCTACGTGAAGCTGCTAAAACGGCGCTCACTGGAACACAGGCTAACTAGCCACAAGCGAACTAAATGCTAACTGGATGGCTACCTAGCCCGAGGCTACGTGAAGCTGCTAAAACGGCGCTCACTGGAACACAGGCTAACTAGCCACAAGCGAACTGAATGCTAACTGGATGGCTACCTAGCCTGAGGCTACGTGAAGCTGCTAAAACGGCGCTCACTGGAACACAGGCTAACTAGCCACAAGCGAACTGAATGCTAACTGGATGGCTACCTAGCCCGAGGCTACGTGAAGCTGCTAAAACGGCGCTCACTGGAACACAGGCTAACTAGCCACAAGCGAACTAAATGCTAACTGGATGGCTACCTAGCCCGAGGCTACGTGAAGCTGCCAAAACGGCGCTCACTGGAACACAGGCTAACTAGCCACAAGCAAATGAGCTGGCCCTAGCCAGACAAGAGCTAACTAGCTCACCACAGGCTAACAAAGCCAGGAGCGAATTGATGGCTAACTAGCCAAGAGCTAACTAGCTCCCAACAGGCTAACAAGCCAGTGCTAACAGGAAGTGAACTGGCCCTAGCCAGACGAGAGCTAACTAGCTCACCATCGGCTACCGAGCTGGTGCTAACTAGGTGAAGCTACCTAGCCTGAGGCTACACGAGGCTACATAGACCTAGTCTACAGGAACGCAGGCTAACTAGCCAAAAGGGAATCGAGTGCTATCTGAAGGCTACCTAGCCGGAGCCCGAGGTAACATCAGGCTACATAGCTGAAGTAAACAGCAGACGCTAGCTCAGGAGAAGCTAGCACAAGAGAAGCTAGCACAGGAGATGCTAGCTCAGGAGAAGCTAGCACAAGAGAAGCTAGCACAGGAGATGCTAGCTCAGGAGAAGCTAGCACAAGAGAAGCTAGCCCAGGAGATGCTAGCTCAGGAGGAGCTGGCGCAACCAACGCTAGCTCAGGAGAAGCTAGCACAAGTGAAGCTAGCCCAGGAGATGCTAGCTCAGGAGGAGCTGGCACAACCAACGCTAGCTCAGGAGAAGCTAGCACAAGAGAAGCTAGCTCAGGAGAAGCTAGCACAAGAGAAGCTAGCTCAGGAGAAGCTAGCACAAGAGAAGCTAGCTCAGGAGAAGCTAGCACAAGAGAAGCTATCCCAGGAGATGCTAGCTCAGGAGGAGCTGGCACAACCAACGCTAGCTCAGGAGAAGCTAGCACAAGAGAAGCTAGCCCAGGAGATGCTAGCTCAGGAGGAGCTGGCACAACCAACGCTAGCTCAGGAGAAGCTAGCACAAGAGAAGCTAGCTCAGGAGAAGCTAGCACAAGAGAAGCTAGCTCAGGAGAAGCTAGCACAAGAGAAGCTAGCTCAGGAGAAGCTAGCACAAGAGAAGCTATCCCAGGAGATGCTAGCTCAGGAGGAGCTGGCACAACCAACGCTAGCTCAGGAGAAGCTAGCACAAGAGAAGCTAGCCCAGGAGATGCTAGCTCAGGAGGAGCTGGCGCAACCAACGCTAGCTCAGGAGAAGCTAGCACAAGAGAAGCTAGCACAGGAGATGCTAGCTCAGGAGAAGCTAGCACAAGAGAAGCTAGCACAGGAGATGCTAGCCCAGGAGATGCTAGCTCAGGAGAAGCTAGCACAAGAGAAGCTAGCTCAGGAGAAGCTAGCACAAGAGAAGCTAGCTCAGGAGAAGCTAGCACAAGAGAAGCTAGCCCAGGAGATGCTAGCTCAGGAGGAGCTGGCACAACCAACGCTAGCTCAGGAGAAGCTAGCACAAGAGAAGCTAGCCCAGGAGATGCTAGCTCAGGAGGAGCTGGCGCAACCAACGCTAGCTCAGGAGAAGCTAGCACAAGAGAAGCTAGCCCAGGAGATGCTAGCTCAGGAGGAGCTGGCGCAACCAACGCTAGCTCAAGAGAAGCTAGCACAACAGATGCTAGCGCATCAGACGCTAGCTCAAGAGAAGCTAGCACAACAGATGCTAGCACATCAGACGCTAGCTCAAGAGAAGCTAGCACAACAGATGCTAGCGCATCAGACGCTAGCTCAAGAGAAGCTAGCACAACAGATGCTGGCGCAGCAGATACTAGCTCATGAGAAGCTGGCACAGCAGATGCTCGCTCAGGAGATGCAAGCACAGGAGACGCTAGCTCCCCGAAGGGGCTTCAATGGCCCAAATGATGGAAAGAGAAGTAAGAATCCCCGGTCAAGATCCAGGGGAAAACATGGTGGAGAAACTAACCCCAGAGCAGCAAGCAGAGATGAGAAGGCTCAACTTCGGCCTCCCAAAGCCCAGCAACAGCCACCAGCTAAGGCTAGAACAAGGAAAAAGGATCCTTCCGGCATCGAATACCTCTCTGCAGACGATTGGGGGGCACTAACCCCAGAGCAGCAAGCAGAGATGAGGACAAAAAGGGAGGGATCCAAAGCCCGGAAGGAGAATCAATAGTATCCTTACCTTCTGGGGCCCTGACACATGACACTCAAGCAAGTGCAAACTGCACTTGACATACAGCTCATCTGTCAAGAGGAATAATATATAGTGTTATTGTCATTTAGGAAGAAACATGACATAGAATACTACATGCATTTTGTATATATTTTAAGTATAATATGTAAAGATGTCCGTCCTTGCTCTAAACCCAGAGTAAAGTAAAGTGAATTTGTAATCTATTTTATTCAGAAGGGATTTCCTGACAGTAACTATTTGGTAGGTTAGCACCCTACCAACCATATCAGCTGCATGAGATGTACACTCACCGGCGCCTATGGATAAAAATTGAGACTCTGCAAACTCTCATCAAGCTTAGCACCTTGACGCGGGGGGACAGAGCGAGCATCAGGGTCTCTGTATCCGACGGGCCTATCAGATTTGTGGGGACTTGGAAGCCTTAGCATACAGGACGCTGTGGTGCTTAGGCGGCCAAGTCACTGGTTTATGGGTCTGTCGAAATGGATCGGAGGTTCTGGGGCTTAGAACATGAGTTCAAGCGAGTTGGGCTGTATACTAATTGAATAGGTATTAACAGCCGAAAGAATATGAACTGAAATAATTGCTGTCAGGTGCCTCTGGAGTAAAATTTGTTACAGATTTGAGTCAACCTTACTCAAGATTGATCTTATCGGCAGAACTTCTCCAACCAAGACTCTTCCTAATGGTCGAGATCTGGAACAATGGTGACGTAGATGGTCTGCAGAGCGCAGCAGACAGCCTAAAAGTGAATTGGTAAAAAAATCTATCAGGAACAAGAGAGGGTTGATAAGTAACAGCTTGAAGTAGCGTTTACTCACGACTAAAGGGTAACGTAATGTTTACTTACAGTCGAAACCTAAATAGAAAGCTCTACAGTAGAAAGCTCTACACGCGACTAGAAACCTAAAATAAAAGGCTTAAAGTCATACTCGAGTAGAAAGCTCTACTCGGGAATATCACACTTCAATAGAAAGCTCTATTTTTGTGATTACAGTAGCGTTTACTCACGACTAAAGGGTAACGTAATGTTTACTTACAGTCGAAACCTAAGTAGAAAGCTCTACAGTAGAAAGCTCTACATGCGACTAGAAACCTAAAATAAAAGGCTTAAAGTCATACTCGAGTAGAAAGCTCTACTCGGGAATATCACACTTCAATAGAAAGCTCTATTTTTGTGATTACAGTAGCGTTTACTCACGACCAAAGGGTAACGTAATGTACAGGTAGCAGGTCACCTGAACTAGAAGTAACCTAATGTTTACTTAAAGTCAGAATAAGTCCTGCATAAGTCCCGCTACTGTGACGGAAGTGGAACCAGCGTAATCATACAGGCTGGTGTTATCAGCAGGAGCTGAGTCTACAAGAGGCTACATAGCCTGAATCTACAAGAGGCTACCTAGCCTGAGTCTACAGCGGGCTAACTAGCCGGAGCTAATACCAGACATAACAGTAACTAACTACCCAGTCTGGACCGAGACAAGCACAACCCAGGGTTGACCCCCTGTGCAAGGAGGAAGCGGGTGTAATAGCCCAATACTCTGTACCCCACCAGCCTAATACGAACGGGGTGGCAGAGAGAGCTGTACGCTCTATGAAGGATCAGATGATCAAAGTGAATATGTTGCGATCCTGGAATGAACCGACCTCCCTCCTTAGGATACACCAAGGAGACCGACAGTACAGTTCGGACCGGAAGGATCACAACCTGCCCTATCTCGGGCCAGGGGCATTCTTGGACGGGAGGGCTGTCCCCCGGAGTCAGTGGACGACGCAGCGAATGGCAAAAAGGAATATATGAAATGGAGGAAGACCGGGATTGGTCAAGCTCCAGAGCATCCTCAAGGTCCTCACCTAGACCTCCCAGACCTCCTAGACCTCCTAGACCGGACAGAGAGACATCGGCCTGGACCCAGGTTACAGGGCGACGAGAGCCCTGAATAGACCTGAAAGAGAGAAAAGAAATGAGTCCTCTGTGGACCGTATCTGTGATGTCCTGCGAGGCCTACGGACAGGGTCACACGACCAGGCCAACCACACTTTAATAGAGGACTGCTGCTACAATTCTCTGGGACCCGTGGGGTCGCCCGAGAAGTGACAATTCAACCTACCTCAAACTATGGGAGAGATCCAAGAGGTCAGAGGGGGTGACCCCAAGATGACCAAGATGACCAAGATGACCAAGATGACCAGGGGAACAACAGATGCAAGTCTTCCCGCCGGCTACCAGGGTAACAGGGAACCAAGATGACAGAGGGGGTGTGGAGAGTCACAGCCACGTGACCCCGCAATCGCCATCTCGTCCCCCAGTACAGACGCTATTAAGACAATGGAAAATGACCGACCAGGATGACAGAGGCGGTGTAAAGTGTCACAGCCAACTAGTTAGACACTGGTTATAATGACATCCTGTTCTCTCTGTCAATTGTGGGATGTAAAAGGTTTAAGCATATGTTTATGGTATATATCTGTTTTAGATCTAGGCATATGTTACTGTATGTGTCTATATGTGAAGTGCATGGGTTGATCTGCACAAGCCAGAATGAAAAGAGCAGGTTGGCACAGAGATGAGATGAGAACAGAGGAGAGAATCACTGTCTTAGTTAAACTACAAAATACATATATGATGTGTGATCAATCAGTGTTATTGAGTATATAGTTGTGTGAACAGTGATTTCTGTTCGACCCTTTTGTTTATGTAACAATATAGCCGAATAACCTATTTTTCACATGTAATTATATGCTTCATAGGCAAATCATAAGTTTCTGCTTAGAGAAGAA
Organism: Notolepis coatsorum; assembly: GCF_963971535.1. Classification (NCBI taxonomy): domain Eukaryota; kingdom Metazoa; phylum Chordata; class Actinopteri; order Aulopiformes; family Paralepididae; genus Notolepis; species Notolepis coatsorum. Next base: position 108,002,169 of record NC_140166.1, read on the forward strand.
TGAATTGCCTGGTCTGCATAAGAGGTGCAAGCATGTATGAAGGGAGGTAACTGTGAAAGATGTGGCCTTGACAGGGGGCCTCTGCCATGGAAAAGGGATTTTACCCACAGAAGGCCTCGCCTAGCCTGCCTGTTTACTACCTGTTCCTTACTGATCCGTCTGCTTTTTTTACTGATAGTGTGGCAGAGCGAGAGGCCCCAGGCCAGGGGTAGATAAAGGCGGAAATGTGAAAGTCTAGAGAAGACAGCCCAAGTACTTTTGTGTATACTTGTGAATCCCTGTTCTGATACATAACCGAAACAAATAACTAAAGGAGTTGAGAAGACACACGTTATGTGTGCCACAAGTCAACGAGCGCCACCTGTGTTATAAACTTATACACTCTTAAAACTATATAACAATTAAATGTTAAATGTTTTGCTACAGTCAGAAATGTTGGTATAAGAGGTGTATACATATTCTGCTGAATTAATTATATGTTTCATAATTCTATGCTTAAAATGAAAGAGAGTAATACTATATATTACTATACTGTGTAAATTCTGTGTTCACTGGATGAGAGCATCTCTGAGGACTCTCTGCCATAGCTCTGAGGAGTCGGGATGGGAGTTTTCACAGATGGCCTCGCAGCACTGCCTGGTTACCAGGTTAACCCTTTGCAGGTTCTGTTAAGATAGTATGTGGAGGGACTTTCTCATACTCGAATGATATGTAACTGCAAAGTAATAAATAACGGAGGGAATGATAAGACACGTACTGTACACGTACAGTAAAATGATTGGATAAATATGTACTGACGTGCTAAACGTTGACTGGCTAGTGAAATTTCATCACTGTATCTGAACCAATGACAGAGAGATCTTGAATTCCTTTATAAAGGCTAACTCACTTCATCTCAAGAGAGATTTTTGTGGAGCTGCATTCTGATATATTGTAAGAAGAAACCTTTTTGTACTTATAACCATGAACTGTGCATTTATTGTAATTTTGTATTTTTAAAGAAATAAAACCTTTTTTGAACCCACTTCGTATACATTCTTCTGACCATTCGGGTAAGCATTGAAATGTTTTGCATTGTAACTTTACCCATTTTTTAAGCATGATGAAGCACTGCCTCGTGATGTTTAGGATTTATGATGTAAGACTCTAGTAGAATGATCACATTATGTCTGTATCCACACAGACCCCTAAAAGAAAGAAATATATCATATGTAGGCCATGCGTGTATGTAAGCATATATATATTCTATATATATATATAATGTAGATTCTATATAATGGGCTTATTAAGTAAAGTTACAGTGGTAATACTTAAAAAAAAGTAGTAATACAACCGAGCTCTCAATTGAGCAGTATTACAAGTCCTTTTGTAAAATGAATCCTTCCCGGTGCAAATAAAATAATAGACTCCGCAACTCCAATCACTTGACCTAAGGTCGATGACTGGGGGGGACGGAGCGGTGCGTGTGTCATGTCTGTCGGTCGGGTTTAACCCCAGCAGTTTGTGGACGCATTGGGTTCTGGGTATCACATACATCGCAGGACGCTGCTTGATGTTGAGATGAGCGGACCAATGAGTTATTGGGTTATCAATCTGACCGAAGGCTGGCATGAGCATTTAACAGAAACCAAGCCATGTTTCTTCAACTAGTGTACCACTGAGCTCTTCTGACCAGTCCTTTTTAAATTGGGATGATAATTGGTAGCCAGATGAGCTTTATAAGTGTGGAGAGACACAGATGTGATTATTAGAACTGTATGTAATTACTTGTTTTTAATGTAAATACATAATTACACAGAGAAATAATTTTGAGATGGATGCTTAATCCTAAAATAACAATGGGGTAAAGCACATTTTACCCATGACATACCTGAAAAACGTGATAAACAACTCACCATCCCTGTTCTTATATGACTAATTTACCCTGAACGTTTTAAAGATAATGGGTTGTGATCAGGGACGTGCACAGGACTTTAGAGGGGCAGGTGCTCAAAGGCTGAAAATGGCACTGGGCCTGTGCTATTTTTGGGGGCCCTTTTTGGGCGGGGAGGGGCCTTTTTATGCTTTTTGGGGGTTTTTGGTGATCAAATATTGAATATTGAACTATAATAATCAGTGCAGGAGCTCACTTATCCTTGAAAGACACTTTTATCACTGACTTAAAAGGCCCATACATCTCCATAAATGTTCAGGGCGGAGGGAATAAGTGCTTACCCTACAGACCCCAAGTCTGTTAGGACAGCAGACTCGGTTGGCACTGCTCAAAACTTACCTTTTTAAAATAGCTTTTAAAGGAATTATTATCTTTATTTCATTGTCTTATTTATCTTTATTTCTATACATTTTACTTAAATATTTTATTATAATTTGTTGTTGTTTTATGTAGTTTTTTAAATCATTTTATTTGTTCTTTTTTAATGTCAACATATTATTTATATTATTCAAATGGTACTCAAACATGTTCCGTTGTGATGTCACAGTATGATGTCATAATCAAACATTCTAGAACATTTGTGATGTCACAGTATGATGTCATAATCAAACATTCTAGAACATTTGTGATGTCACAGTATCATGTCATAATCAAACATTCTAGAACATTTGTGATGTCAGAGTATGGTGTCATAATCAAACATTCTAGAACATTTGTGATGTCACAGTATGATGTCATAATCAAACATTCTAGAACATTTGTGATGTCACAGTATGATGTCATAATAGGACATTCTAAACAGATACTATACTGTAATTCTACTGTAAACATATACTGTACTTCTACTGTAAAAAGATACAATACTTCTACAGTGAAAATATATTACTACTAGGGCTGTCCCCGACTAAGGATTTGGATAGTCGACTATGATTGGCCAAAATTTGCCATTAGTCGACTATTAGTCGACTATATATATATATATATATATATATATATATATATATATATATATATATATATATATATATATAAAAAAGTATAATATATATATATATTTTTGTATCATTCCATTTGGGCTGTGGGGGTGCTTAATGTCTGAAGGAGTCGACTGAAGGCTTCTTGTCCTCTGCAAAAGCATGCAATTGGTCCACTGATGGATACATCTTGATATTTGTCTAGTCTAGTGTGTTCATTAGATGGGTGAAATCCTCTTTCAGTGCCTCTGTGCCTGTTTTATTAGGCTGTTGGTCTCTGGTGTGCGTGCCATTAGCGTTAGCCACGCTTCTAAGAGGTTGGCAGTCGACTACAGCTCCTTTCGACCAATTAGTCGACTATTCGACTAATAGGGGTCAGCCCTAATTACTACCAGAGCATGTGAGCGGTGCGGAGCGGCCGAGAAATCCGCTCGGCATCTGGAGGTTTGCGGACATCTACTGCTGCCCTGACCTGATGTGCAAGGCCCATCTCTTCATCGTGTGCCACTTTGAGGAGATGTTGCACGTCTCACAGGAGTTTGTGGAGCTGTCCCCGCAGCAACTGGTGGACATCATCGAGAGGGATGACCTGAACGTGAAGAGCGAGGAGACGGTGTTCGAGGCCGTCCTCCGTTGGATCGACCACTCCTGTGAGGAGCGTAAAACACACATCCCTTTGCTGCTGCCCAAGGTAACTAATTGTATTACTGTGCATTACATTAAAACAACACTAGGTTCCCTAGTACAGTGGTTCTCAAACATTTGGGTCCAAACTGTTCCCTAGCAACAGAAACCGTCTACAACCGATGTCTAAGTTGTACCCGCTGTCTGCTTGTCTCTTCCCAGGTTCGCATGGGCTTGATGAGGCCTGACTACTTGCTGAACAATGTCCAGAACAACCCTGTGGTGAGGGACAGCCACAACTGCAGGCCCCTCATCCTCAGCGTCCTGAACCCCCCTGGCTCTGACAGGCTCCCAAACCCCCTGACCCGCCCACACCTGCCCCAGGAGGTCCTATTGGCCATCGGAGGCCGGGGTGGCATGGAGGCTTACAATATCCGAGCCAGTGGATGGATGGACGTGAGCGTTGAGGGGGACAGTCGCCGGGCCTGCCACGGCACTGCTTATCTCCACGGTCTGGTCTACTGCGTCGGCGGCGAGGACGGCATAGAGTGTCTCAGCAGTGTGCGCAGGTTCAACCCCGTCACTCGCAGCTGGCTGCAGGCGGCTCCCATGCACTCACGCCGCTGTGACGTCAGCGTGGTCGCGTTGGACGGCTGTATCTACGCCATGGGAGGGTTTGACAGACACGTGCGACTGAACACCGCAGAGCGCTACGAGCCTGAAACCAACCAGTGGACAGTGATCTCACCCATGCTGGAGCACAGGAGCATGGCAGGGGCAGCAGCCCTCCAGGGCAAGGTGGGTGGAACTGAGGGACACAGGGTGCTAGATGAACACAAGGAACGTTAGATCAGAAATCATAAATGTCTTTATTGCCAAGTAAGCTTGCACATACAAAATATGTGTCTGGGTCCTTTGGTGCATCTACATTAACAGACAATTAAAGTAGAATGAAATCAAATGGAATATATAAACTAAATTAGAATATTCTTTCTTATTACAGGTTTACATCTGTGGTGGCTTCAACAGGGAGGAGTGTCTGTTCACAGCTGAGTGCTACAGCCCAGACACCGACCAGTGGACTCTGATCGCCCCCATGAGCAGCAGAGGGCGTTGGGGAGTGGGAGTCGCTGCTTACGGAGGACAAGTCTATGTGGTAGGTGCACATGGAGACAAATGCTTTATACTAGATATTTTTATAGATATGTATCATTTGACTTGCAATGCTTCTGTGATGCCCTCATTTCCCTAAGTGGATTAATACAGTGTCTGCCTGCCTGCCTTAACCACATACTAAAACATTCCTCTCATGTGTCCTGTCCTCAGGTGGGAGGGTTTGACGGTGTAAACTACCTGCGTAGCGCGGAGGCCTACAGCCCCTTTACTGACTCCTGGAGCACCCTGCTCACCCCCCGCAGCTACTTTGGCATTGCGGTGCTGGCCGACCTGCTCTTCGTGGTCGGAGGCCACTCCAATGACTTCACCACCCTCTCCAACGTGGAGCGCTACGACCAGAGCAGCGACAGGTGGACTGTAGCCGAGGACATGAAGACCCAGCGCGGTGCCCTAAGCTGCTGCGTAATGCATGGCCTGCCATTTAATATGAGCCAGTACGCTGCTCCCTGTGGAGGAGGAGGAGAAAGGAGGAGGTAGAGGAAGAGGAGGAGGAGGCAGTGACCCCTGCAGTGACCCCTGGAGGAGGAGGGGGAAGAGGAGGAGCAGGAGGAGGAGGAGGATTAGGAGGAGGATTAGGAGGAGGATTAGGAGGAGGAGGAGGAGGAGGAGGAGGAGGAGGAGGAGGAGGAGGAGGAGGAGGAGCAGGAGGGGGAGGAGGAGCAGGAGGAGGAGGAGGAGGAGCAGGAGGAGGAGGAGGAGGAGGAAGATGAGGAAGAGTAGGAGCAGGAACAGGAGGAGCAGGAGAAGGAGGAGGAAGAGTAGGAACAGGAGGAGGAGGAGGAAGATGTGGAAGAGTAGGAGGAGGAGGAGAAGGAGGAGGAGGAATAGTAGGAGGAGGAGGAGGAGGAGAAGGAGGAGGAGGAAGAGTAGGAGGAGGAGGCGGAGGAGGAAGAGGAGGAGGAGTAAGATGAGGAAGAGTAGGAGGAGGAGGAAGAGGAGGAGCAGGCAGCAGGGGATCCATCTAAGAACCTTAAACATTTATTAGACCAAAAGAAATCCTAAGAAATTAATAAATTACTATCAGCCAAAGGTGGTGCGTTTCTTTCTTCTAGTAATTCAGACAATATCTGTTTTTAGTTTGTGTAATGTAATGTAATATCTGTTTTTAGTTTGTGTAATGTAATGTAATATCTGTTTTTAGTTTGTGTAATGTAATGTAATATCTGTTTTTTGTTTGTGTAATGTAATGTAATATCTGTTTTTAGTTTGTGTAATGCACATAATATGTGAACCTTTATCCATATGGTTGAGCCTGTTAGGAATTGCACCCCCAACCCAAGCAGATTGCAGATCACTCTCTCTATATGGAGGTAAAAAAGAAAATATGGTAAAAATAATTGGCATAAAAAGGGCATATGAGGCACAAAAGGGCAGGTGCTTGTGCACCCGTTGGGCTCTATGTGTGCACGTGCCTGCTCGCTATGCCCTTGAGCAAGGCACCTCAGCTTTTACCGCTCCAGTGTTAGCTGCTCAGGGGCCAGTAGTAGAGTGCCTGACCATAGTGTCTTTATACCTGTATCACTGGACATATAAATGCATATTAAATCAAATTGATTTGTGAAGCCCGAAAACACAAGTTAATGTCCCCATGGGCCGGACAAGTCTTCTTTAAACTATTCAAGAAGAAACATCCCAATAAATCAAGAACAAAAAACCCACCATGAAATCCAAAATAAATGTAAAGTAATAAATGCAACACTCCCAGACACCCCAGCAAAGGTAAGGAAAAACCTATAGCAATAGGAAAAAAGCACCACAGGCGATGTGGAGGAGAGAAACCTTAGAAGGGCTCTTCAAAGGGGGATCCCCCTTCTTGGATGTCGGTGATAATAGTGTTGCTATGGATGGGTGGAGAATAAAACAGGCGAATAGTTGGTATGTATGTACATATACGTTTAATAAAACACAAATATGTGCATGCAATAGCAACTGGGGTACATTTTTGAAACATTTAAATATATTACAACTCTGTACATGCATGTGATTAGCATTATACTCAGTAGAACAAATGTATATATCTTATACCCAGCTTAATCACTATTAATATTACTATTGCACTTTACTGTTACATTTGCACTCGGGTTGGATGCCCCACCTATTTTCATTGTAATATACTTATGCTGTATGATGACAATACATTTCAATGTAATCTAATCTAACTGGTACTATGACCTGAATGATGGTCCTAGAGGTCAGTGATTTGATGCTCTTTTGGTGTTTTGGCGATGGTGGCATAAGAGAGTGCCGTCTTAACAGGTCGTCGGAAATCTCCCATATAGGCATTGGATTGGGTGGAGACCTGGTGACTGCATGCGAATGCCCTGTGTATGGGGACATGTCACCCATATAGAAACACACCTCTTCAATCAATATCTGAAATGCAAATAAATAAATAACCTTCTTAACACTTTCAGTGCCACCAGGGGGCGCACGACTTAGTGCTTGAATGCCACCATCGGCGCCAATGTTAACGTTAATATCGCCTAATCTATGTTTTAAATTATGGCTATGTGTCTAATCTGCCCGTCGCTTATCAAAGAATCCTTTTCCAGTCAGTGTTGTCAAGGCAGATTGTTTTTTTATCGCTTCATTTCCGTTTGAGAGCATTTTGAAAAGCGCCCGTTTTCAGGTGAAAAACAGCCCATTCTGTGATAATCTCCTTTTACAGGAATATTCCAGAACGTTGATATTTGTCTGCCTATTTATGAATCGTTTTCAAATAAACGCTAGATGATCAATAGTATACGTGCACGCGCGCACGTTCGAGGCGCGCGCTGATAATAGCTGTTTTCATTTCCTCATGGATTTTACAGTGAAACCGATAGAGCACATATCAGAAAAAAGCTTATATCTCCTCGAAAACGAGTCTGATTATCCTAACACTGATAACATAGATTCCTTACCTGACATCAGATGGTATCCAAATGGTATATTCCAAAGTGTATAGATCTAACGTGTATACAGTAGAACTCATGATCAGCGGGGCTCAGAGGATCCAGAATGAACTCTGGTAACCCCGGCTGCATATGTGGACTGGAATATTTTTTTCCCCCATCCATTTTCATTGAGTCCATTCCAAAAGTCCATTTACCATCTGGGAGACGATAGGGGGTGCTTTTTTCACATCTGATTGCCGGCGTCCCTTGGGTAGGTTAGGGTAGGCTCGCGTGATGCAATATGATTTCAGATCGCTAAAAAAAAAAAAAATCCGAGAAATCTCGTGAGTGACTTTCAGCGTAACTATCGTAAACCCGAGATTAGCCGTGAGTGGCAGTCAAAGTGTTAATAAATATAATATTTATATTGTAGTGGGTTCTATAGAGACATAATTCCCCATGGTATTGTTTTGATGTGTTGATGGGGCACTGTCACTTTAAGGAGGTTGGGGTTGGGCTGAGAGGAGACGCCCTGTGTGGGGTTTCATTGATAAATGTTTGATTACTACGAGCCGTCAGAAGCTAGCACGGCATAGTTCTGACAGCTGTCACTTGTGCTACTGCAAAATAAATGACACACGGCTTTGTGTTGTCAACTGATAGAAATTGTGCGTTTCTCTATTCCGACGATTTCTACAATATAATGTATATATAAATAACTGTCTTTTACTAGTACCTTACTACTATGTACTATGTTACTATCCGTATACTACTACCTACCATGCTAATATGTCTATTATACTATGCACTCAGGGTGTAACACTCAAGTTCAACACTATTTGACGAACAATGCCACTGACCATAAGCTGCCAGAGATGCACATCTCCTGCTGACCAGAAAACCACACACTTTTCTGATAGTGGGGTGCCTGGACACTCAGTCATTTAAAATGTATGCGAAAGTTTCGTTTTCACTTCTAATTTGAAGATAAGGATCTATAGAACAATTTGGGCTTGAGTGTCAAGAAACCAGTTGAATTTAATAAAAATGTATCCAAAATGGCCACAATCGAAATCATGAATTCTTTAAAAACGTCTTAATGTTCACACAATTGCTGTGTAATATAATTTTGTATTGGTATTTTAAGTTAATACTGTGTGAGGAATCAACTGGAGTTCAAATATTGATGTTTTGAATATTCTGGTATGGCAAAAATCAAAGATGGCTGCAATTTCTGTATTTATTTCGAATTACGCTTCATAACTTTTATTCTATTGAACCTAGAATGGTGATGTTGGTGCCTGTACCTAGGTTTTCATGAATGAGTAATTGAATAAAAATAAAAGAAACATGATTGGAGCATATCTTATATGATATTTCACACAATGAGACAATAAATATGTGGAGAACTAGAGTTAGATATGAGAACTGTAAACAACAGTTGATTGTGAAGAACAAACGATGATTGTGAAGAACGTCCTCATCACAAGAAAGGATCTGCATCTCAGCACCAATGTCAACGCCATGCCAAAGACCTGATGGAGGTGTTGCTGAGCAATGGGAATCCCTTTGAGGAGGGCAGTAAAGACCTGGTTACATTAGACAATAAGGTGTGTGAGTCTGCGGCTGCTGCCGTATCTGTCCATCAACTCGAGTCTACGGGACAAGAGCAGTACAACAATTTCAGGAAGAGTGCTTGAATCAAATGACAGACTTATGACAGCACCGATCAAGCGAAATAACTTACTGTTGTTCCATGAGAAGAAAACAGCAAATAAGCTGAGAATGCAGCACTTCAAACATCATGCAGAGCTCTATGGGAAAGCTTTTTGTGAGGATTCGCCTGTTCCCTGGACCTTTTTTCCCTGTCTCCTCACCTCACCAGCCCCCACCCTTGTGAGAACTTCTCCCTGTCTACTCTCCTTCACCAGCCCCCACCCTTGCGAGAACTTTTCCCTGTGTCCTACTCTCTTCACCAGCCCCCACCCTTGGACTTTCTTGTTCCTCTACCTTCACGCACCTGTTGGGAGTTTGCAATCTGCTGGGGAGAGTACTTAGGTTGCAGGCTCCCCTCCAGTCCTCGTCGGGTCGTTCTGTGTCTGTGTTCATGGAGTTCTGTGTTCATGGAGTTCTGTGTTCATGGAGTTCTGTACGTTACCATCCTGTACGTCACCATCACCTGCCGCGTCTCCGGCGTGAGACGACGGCCCAGCCATCACCACCTGTCGCCGTTTGCCTGGAGTGGGACACCGTCTTCGCTCTCTAATTCTCTACGGGAGGTTTTCTAGTGTTCCCACTCCAGACGTTAAGGCGGCACGCCATCGCTCCCGATTCCACGGGAGGAAGGCGTCTCTTCGTGATCCTCGTTCATGGGGTGAGGCTCGTCGTCGCTCCCTAGTATTCCACGGGAGGACGGCGTGTTCCCATCCCGGTCTCCTGGGACCCCCTTTGTTCTGCGCTGCCCGTCTGCAGCATCCGAGGAGGATCTCCGTGCCCGGCCCCCGCTGTCGGGCCCCTATCTCCGTGCCCGGCCCCCGCTGTCGGGCCCCTGTCTCCGTGCCCGGCCTCCGCCGTCGGGCCCCTGTCCCCGTGCCAGGCCCCCGCCGTCGGGCCCCTGTCCCCGTGCCAGGCCTCCGCCGTCGGGCCCCTGTTCCCGTGCCAGGCCTCCGCCGTCGGGCCCTTGTCCCCGTGCCCGGCCTCCGCCGTCGGAACCCTGTCCTCATCCCTGTAAGCAGCTCTGGCCCTCGCCCTGTCCAAGGCCTTAACCCTGTTCTCTGTCCCTGTCTCCAGCCCGCCTCTCCGGGCCTCTGTCCCTGTCCCCCTCTCCTGTGCCCCTGGTCCTGGCCCTGACACTTAGCCCTGGTCCTTAGCCCTGGCCCTGTCCCTTAGCCTTAGTCCCTTAGCCTGTTCGCCTCTTAAAGGCACAGTGCCGCATTTTCCATATTCCTTGACTCTTGTGTTTTTGTGTTTTCCCTTAAAGGGACTGTGCCGCTTTTTGTTCTATAATAAATATTTGCCCTGTTTTTGGCTTACTCTCATACCTGTCTTGTGTTGTGCGATTGGGGTCGGTTACAAACCATAACAGTACGACCCGACCAGTCGACGACCCCAGCCAGCACGGACAGTGTATGTGAGTTAGCCCCTGTTAGTTCCCTCTAGTTCCCTCTAACCCACTCTATCTCCCTCTAGTTCCCTCTAGCTCCCTCTTGTTCCCCTGTTAGCTCCCCTGTTAGCCTAGTTAGCTCCCCTGTTAGCTACCCTGTTCCCCACAGCTAGGACTGTCCTTCCAGCTAGCTTGTTCTCCTTTGCTAGTCCAGCCCTGTCTGCTAGCCTAGCTCCGGCAGCTAGTGCAGCCTCTATGCTAATGTAGCAGTACAGCTAGCATAGGCCCTGTAGCTAGCAATGCTCTGGCAGCTACCCAGTCCCTCTGCTAGCCCCGCTTTAGGTGTAGCTTCCCCTGCTAGCATGGCCCAGTTTTTTTTTGTTTGTTGCCTTGTCTTGTCCCCTGCCCCGCTGTCTATTTTTTTGGTCGCCCGGTGGCTCCCGTGGAGGGGGAGGTACTGTGAGGATTCGCCTGTTCCCTGGACCTTTTTTCCCTGTCTCCTCACCTCACCAGCCCCCACCCTTGTGAGAACTTCTCCCTGTCTACTCTCCTTCACCAGCCCCCACCCTTGCGATAACTTTTCCCTGTGTCCTACTCTCTTCACCAGCCCCCACCCTTGGACTTTCTTGTTCCTCTACCTTCACGCACCTGTTGGGAGTTTGCAATCTGCTGGGGAGAGTACTTAGGTTGCAGGCTCCCCTCCAGTCCTCGTCGGGTCGTTCTGTGTCTGTGTTCATGGAGTTCTGTGTTCATGGAGTTCTGTGTTCATGGAGTTCTGTACGTTACCATCCTGTACGTCACCATCACCTGCCGCGTCTCCGGCGTGAGACGACGGCCCAGCCATCACCACCTGTCGCCGTTTGCCTGGAGTGGGACACCGTCTTCGCTCTCTAATTCTCTACGGGAGGTTTTCTAGTGTTCCCACTCCAGACGTCAAGGCGGCACGCCATCGCTCCCGATTCCACGGGAGGAAGGCGTCTCTTCGTGATCCTCGTTCATGGGGTGAGGCTCGTCGTCGCTCCCTAGTATTCCACGGGAGGACGGCGTGTTCCCATCCCGGTCTCCTGGGACCCCCTTTGTTCTGCGCTGCCCGTCTGCAGCATCCGAGGAGGATCTCCGTGCCCGGCCCCCGCTGTCGGGCCCCTATCTCCGTGCCCGGCCCCCGCTGTCGGGCCCCTGTCTCCGTGCCCGGCCTCCGCCGTCGGGCCCCTGTCCCCGTGCCAGGCCCCCGCCGTCGGGCCCCTGTCCCCGTGCCAGGCCTCCGCCGTCGGGCCCCTGTTCCCGTGCCAGGCCTCCGCCGTCGGGCCCTTGTCCCCGTGCCCGGCCTCCGCCGTCGGAACCCTGTCCTCATCCCTGTAAGCAGCTCTGGCCCTCGCCCTGTCCAAGGCCTTAACCCTGTTCTCTGTCCCTGTCTCCAGCCCGCCTCTCCGGGCCTCTGTCCCTGTCCCCCTCTCCTGTGCCCCTGGTCCTGGCCCTGACACTTAGCCCTGGTCCTTAGCCCTGGCCCTGTCCCTTAGCCTTAGTCCCTTAGCCTGTTCGCCTCTTAAAGGCACAGTGCCGCATTTTCCATATTCCTTGACTCTTGTGTTTTTGTGTTTTCCCTTAAAGGGACTGTGCCGCTTTTTGTTCTATAATAAATATTTGCCCTGTTTTTGGCTTACTCTCATACCTGTCTTGTGTTGTGCGATTGGGGTCGGTTACAAACCATAACAGTACGACCCGACCAGTCGACGACCCCAGCCAGCACGGACAGTGTATGTGAGTTAGCCCCTGTTAGTTCCCTCTAGTTCCCTCTAACCCACTCTATCTCCCTCTAGTTCCCTCTAGCTCCCTCTTGTTCCCCTGTTAGCTCCCCTGTTAGCCTTGTTAGCTCCCCTGTTAGCTACCCTGTTCCCCACAGCTAGGACTGTCCTTCCAGCTAGCTTGTTCTCCTTTGCTAGTCCAGCCCTGTCTGCTAGCCTAGCTCCGGCAGCTAGTGCAGCCTCTATGCTAATGTAGCAGTACAGCTAGCATAGGCCCTGTAGCTAGCAATGCTCTGGCAGCTACCCAGTCCCTCTGCTAGCCCCGCTTTAGGTGTAGCTTCCCCTGCTAGCATGGCCCAGTTTTTTTTTGTTTGTTGCCTTGTCTTGTCCCCTGCCCCGCTGTCTATTTTTTTGGTCGCCCGGTGGCTCCCGTGGAGGGGGAGGTACTGTGAGGATTCGCCTGTTCCCTGGACCTTTTTTCCCTGTCTCCTCACCTCACCAGCCCCCACCCTTGTGAGAACTTCTCCCTGTCTACTCTCCTTCACCAGCCCCCACCCTTGCGAGAACTTTTCCCTGTGTCCTACTCTCTTCACCAGCCCCCACCCTTGGACTTTCTTGTTCCTCTACCTTCACGCACCTGTTGGGAGTTTGCAATCTGCTGGGAGAGTACTTAGGTTGCAGGCTCCCCTCCAGTCCTCGTCGGGTCGTTCTGTGTCTGTGTTCATGGAGTTCTGTGTTCATGGAGTTCTGTGTTCATGGAGTTCTGTACGTTACCATCCTGTACGTCACCATCACCTGCAGCGTCTCCGGCGTGAGACGACGGCCCAGCCATCACCACCTGTCGCCGTTTGCCTGGAGTGGGACACCGTCTTCGCTCTCTAATTCTCTACGGGAGGTTTTCTAGTGTTCCCACTCCAGACGTCAAGGCGGCACGCCATCGCTCCCGATTCCACGGGAGGAAGGCGTCTCTTCATGATCCTCGTTCCTGGGGTGAGGCTCGTCGTCGCTCCCTAGTATTCCACGGGAGGACGGCGTGTTCCCATCCCGGTCCCCTGGGACCCCCTTTGTTCTGCGCTGCCCGTCTGCAGCATCCGAGGAGGATCTCCGTGCCCGGCCCCCGCTGTCGGGCCCCTGTCTCCGTGCCCGGCCCCCGCTGTCGGGCCCCTGTCTCCGTGCCCGGCCCCCGCTGTCGGGCCCCTGTCTCCGTGCCCGGCCTCCGCCGTCGGGCCCCTGTCCTCGTGCCAGGCCCCCGCCGTCGGGCCCCTGTTCCCGTGCCAGGCCTCCGCCGTCGGGCCCTTGTCCCCGTGCCCAGCCTCCGCCGTCGGAACCCTGTCCTCATCCCTGTAAGCAGCTCTGGCCCTCGCCCTGTCCAAGGTCTTAACCCTGTTCTCTGTCCCTGTCTCCAGCCCGCCTCTCCGGGCCTCTGTCCCTGTCCCCCTCTCCTGTGCACCTGGTCCTGGCCCTGACACTTAGCCCTGGTCCTTAGCCCTGGCCCTGTCCCTTAGCCTTAGTCCCTTAGCCTGTTCGCCTCTTAAAGGCACAGTGCCGCATTTTCCATATTTCCTTGACTCTTGTGTTTTTGTGTTTTCCCTTAAAGGGACTGTGCCGCTTTTTGTTCTATAATAAATATTTGCCCTGTTTTTGGCTTACTCTCATACCTGTCTTGTGTTGTGCGATTGGGGTCGGTTACAAACCATAACACTTTTATTGTGATAGACACAATACACGTCAAGTAGAGATATTTCTGTTGACGAGGAGTTAGTTGCGCCAGGTGTAACAAGACATTTTCTCATTCCTGTCAAATAAGTTGTTAACAGATGGACAGTTCCCAGATGACAAGGATGTCTACATCACTGCAGGTGATCAAGTCCACCATGTTGGAAACAGTCCACCAATGGATCAATGCAACCATGAGAAAGCTGACACTCGTGTCCTATAATACATCTCCTCCACGCCCTCCAAACATCATCACTTGGGAGGGTGCATACTGGAGATACAGATGTTTGTTGTAATCCTTCTGACTAATTTCCATCACATCAAGCCACTAACAGATACACACCCACTCAGGGACGTGCACAGGACTTTAGAGGGGCAGGTGCTCAAAGGCTGAAAAGGGCACTATACCTGTGTGTGTTTTAACCGAGCGCGCGTAGCGCACAAGCCCGATTTTTAAGGGCCCTTTTCGGGTGGGGGGGGGGGGGCTTTTTATGCTTTTTGGGGGGTTTTGGTGGTCAAATATTGAATATTGAACTATAATAATCAGTGCAGGAGCTCACTTATCCTTGAAAGACACTTTTATCACTGACTTAAAAGGCCCATACATCTCTATAAATGTTCAGGGGGGAGGGAATAAGTGCTTACCCTACAGACCCCAAGAAGTGCTGTATATTCTGTATTGTTTAATATAAATGCATTTTTTATTCCAATCCCAATTTGTATTTGAGATTCCCAAATCCCATCGGACTTGACTTCTTCGTGTCCCTCATTGAGTGTAATACCAGCATTCAACTGTATGCACCACAGCGGTTTCTATCATCATCATCATCATCATCACCACCCACGCTATGCATAAAATATAGGTCCGCGGAGAGGCACGCTGAGGAGGCTGTGCAAACTGGAATGGAATATGGGGCATCTCTCTCTCTTTACCTAATATTTTGATTATATCCTGACATTTTCAGTTGGAAGGGCGTAACGATTTTTTTTTAATTTTACATTTTTCAAAAGGGGCACTTTTTTTGAGGCTCAAAAAGGCAGGTGCTCAAGCACCCCTTGGGCTCTATGTGTGCACGTGCCTGGTTGTGATATATGTTTTGCCAACTAGCCTCTTTTTAACTCATTTGGCTTTCGCCGCCAAAAACTAGTATACTCGTTTTTAATTTAATAAAATGTTCTATTATTATTATACTAAACAGTCAGCCGGACCTTCTTGTGTGATCCTGGTAGCTCTGAGTGAATTCGAATTGAAATAACGATCGAATCCCGATGCGGCACAGAAAACATGTAATATCTTGTGTTCCAGCTCCATTTATCCACAAGCCACTGTGGATAAATGGGGCTATCATAGACAGGGTGAGCAGTTTTAAGTACCTGGGAGTCCACATCACAGAGGACCTGACATGGTCAACTCACGTAGACACTGTGGTAAAAAAGGACGAAACAGCGCCTCTACCACCTGAGAAGTTCAGGAAGTTCAGAGTATCAGGGAAGATACTCCACTCCTTCTATTCCTGGGCCATAGAGAGCATTCTGACTGGGAACAGTACTGCCTGGTTTGGAAACAGCACGGCCCAGGATAGGAAGGCCCTACAGAGAGTGGTGCGCTCAGCAGAATGGACTACGGGTATTGCACTACCACCCCTGCAGGTTATACTTATACAACAGGAGGTGCAAATCCAGAGCCTGCAGAATAATGAAGGACCCTCACCACCCCAACAACAGCCTGCTGCGGTCAGGCAAGCGCCTCTGTATATACGCAACAAGAACAGAGAGACTAAGGCTCAGCTTCCTGCCTCAGGCCATCAGAACATTGAACACTGATCTCTCCACAGTCCACACACAAACACACATGAAAACACACACACACACACACACACACACACAGACTGCTGTACTGTATATACTTCTTCCCTCAGGCCATCAGAACAATGAACACTGATCTCTCCACACATAAGCACACATAAGCACACATGAACACAGTCACACACACACACACACACAACACAACATTCTGCACTCGCACACACACAAACACACCATAGGTCACTTTAAACACACAATAAAAGGACACTTTAAACTTTAAAGGAAGGAAAAGGACACTTTAAGAAAATAACTTGTTGTGATTGTTGCATAGTATAGTTAGTAACAGCAAGTATAGCATAGGGACATAGAAGAAAAACTGCACATTGTATAGGAATGTACATAGGATCCAGTGCCTTTAAGCGATTATTAAAATGTCTATTTACCATGTCTATTCTAGTTATCTTTTTATTATTATTTACTATTAGGCTACTATTGTTTTATTGCACAATCGTAGCGGGCATGGCCGACCGCATTTCACTGTATGCCCTGGTATGTATGTGATGAATAAACTCTTGAATCTTGAATTTTGAATTGCTAAGGCCAAATTACCTCCGTTGTAATGATTAATTATCTTCATTACAAGGATAACTAGCTAACTAAACAGTAATTATAGATGTATTATTTATTTGGCTTGGGGATATTATCCTTGCTAGCTAGCATCTTTGTCACAAAGTTCAGCAACCATGAATAACAAGACAACAGAGAAAAAGCGGATAAGATGAAGAGGTCTCTCTCCGCGTTTGGGACAGGTGTCGGCTACTGGGACCCGGTTGAATAAATAATGTGTGTTTACTACACAGAGAGCACTCTGCCAGATGACATCATCACTCAGAGGAGAGCTGAACTCTAGTGAACTGAAGACATTAGTTCCTCAACCTTTTCTTCAACCGTCCTCCAGTCGGGCCTACAATACTACTACAGTACGACTACAGTTCTACTACAGTTGAAACTAGTTGAGGAAACAGTAGTGGACCTCATTCTCGAACGGACTTATTACGAGAAGGTTACCAACACATTTCTTCCTAACTCGATTTACAAACTTTTTTTGGCATTCTTGAACGGCTTCTTTCCATAAAATTTGTTCGTAGCTACGAACAGGATTTACGAACTCGAAAAGGCACTCATAAGTCGGACAGACTGGTGTGTGCCCGTGTTTTTAACGGCTTCATTTGGTAGAAATCCTTGCCCTATAGTAAGTCATACTGTAGAACTTAGCGTGGCATCTTATTTAGTAGTGTCAATACAGAACGACTTGACTCATATTATTGTGGTGACCTGATTGGTCATCAAGGTTCAAAACTGACCCATAGACAACTAGTTTCAGATTTCCCTGCAGGGTATTCCATGAGGTAGGGGCAGAGAAGCCATAAGCAGATCTACCAAGTTCAGTACAGACTCTAGGCACTAAGTGTATGACAATCACTGGATGGTGTACGGCAGGGTCCAGGGGTCCATTCCAACTCCTTTACGTTATTACTTGTTACTTCTGTTTACCAGTAACAACATACTTTATTACTCCCTAGGAAAAATTATTAGTTGCACTACACGTTACTTTTGTGTTACACCTTAAAGGGTAATTTCCTAATTGTAGACCTCTAGCCCTATTCCCTAGAGGTCCTACTGTAAATCCTGACCTAACCCTTTAAAATGTGTGTGATGTGACTGGGCCAGGAGCCAGAGGTCTGTTTATCACAACACTCAGCTATCCTCTCTCCTTCTTCTCTCCTCCTTTCTCATCTCCTCTCTCTTCTATCCTTTCCTCTCCTCTCATTCCCTCTTTTCTTCTTTCATTTCCTCTCTTCTCCTCTCTTCTCTCCTCTCCTTTCCTCATTTCCTCTCATCTATCATCTCCTTTCCCCTCTTAGCTGTCAGCAGTGAAGTCAACAATGTGACATTAAACATTAACCAGGCCAGGAAAGGGATACATTTCAGCTTCAGCTTTACCAGTGCTGTGGACTGGCATTACAGATTGTATCTTTAAATGGCTGCATTTATATAGCACTTTTATCCAAAGCGCTTTACAATTTGTTCCTCACATTTTACCCATTCACTCACACACCGACGGCAGAGGCAACCATGCAAGGTGCCAACCTGCTCATCAGGAGCAATTAGGGATTAAGTGTCTTGCTCAAGGACACTTCGACATACTGCCGGGGAGGAGCAGGAATCGAACCGGGAACCTCTGGATTACTAGACGACTGCTCTACCTCCCGAGCCATTTACCAGATTGGCATTACAGATTGTACCAGTGCTGGGGACTGGCATTACAGATTGTATCTTTACCAGTGCTGGGGACTGGCATTACAGATTGTATCTTTACCATTGCTGGGGACTGGCATTACAGATTGTATCTTTACCATTGCTGGGGACTGGCATTACAGATAGTATATTTAGATTGGCATTACAGATTGTATCTTTACCAGTGCTGTGGCATTACAGATTGTATCTTCAGTGCTGGGGACTGGGATTACAGATTGTATCTTCAGTGCTGGGGACTGGGATTACAGATTGTATCTTTACCAGTGCTGGGGACTGGGATTACAGATTGTATCTTTACCAGTGCTGGGGACTGGGATTACAGATTGTATCTTTACCAGTGCTGGGGACTGGCATTACAGATTGTACCTTTACCATTGAGGCGACGCCCGGCACAGTGTGATTGTGTTTCCTCTTCCTGTCCTGCTGCTTGGTGAGTCTCATAATGAGAGCAGCATGTTAATATTTTACTACAACACCAGCAAGGAAGAATAATTTATTCTTGTACATTTATAGCAATTTTTACCAGGAACACACCTGTACCGCGTTGTCACCGGCACCGCTGATACCAATTCAGAGAACTAAACGTTCAGTATCGACCGATAGTACCAACACCATCCATCATTCTTCCTGAACAGTATAGACTCAGACCATCAGTTTTAACATTATAGACTTAGACCATCAGTTTTATTGAACAGTACAGACATAGTCCATCAGTTTGGGGTCAATGGGCAAAAGTGATTGAGATATAATGCATGTTTAGCTGCAACAAGCTGCTCTATAGTTTGTTCTGTTGGTTAGTATCAGTATCCATATCCAGGCATCTCTAGATTTGACTAAAACAGTACAATGTATTTGTAAGGAGCTCTCACACAAACTATGTGTCTATGGTGAACTTTCATCAAGAAACAAGGCAGAGCAGGCAGACAGAGAGACAGACAGACACAGTAGATAGATAGATAGATAGATAGATAGATAGATAGATAGATAGATAGATAGATAGATAGATAGATAGATAGATAGATAGATAGATAGATAGATAGATAGATAGATAGATAGATAGATAGATAGATAGATAGATAGATAGATAGATAGATAGATAGATAGATAGATAGATAGATAGATAGATAGATAGATAGATAGATAGATAGATAGATAGATAGATAGATAGATAGATAGATAGATAGATAGATAGATAGATAGATAGATAGATAGATAGATAGATAGATAGATAGATAGATAGATAGATAGATAGATAGATAGATAGATAGATAGATAGATAGATAGATAGATAGATAGATAGATAGATAGATAGATAGATAGATAGATAGATAGGGACGGACGGACGGACGGACGGACGGACGGACGGACGGACGGACTTGTCGGACTTGTCACGATGGAGAAGCTGCAATATTCAATGGAAGATGAGATCGGTCACTGCTTTTGCTGTTGTGTGGTGAGTGCATTTAAAATATATATATATATTTTACAGTGATTATGAATTCATTGGCCCGCTGTGGCCTTGCGTGTGTAATACACCAACACGGTTCCAGCGGGCACCAGGTAGCCCCCAAGGACCACATGAGTCGCGGCAAGCCTTGTTTGCGTTTCTATTCAAATATTAATATCGCCGCGGGGAGGGGGGGGGGGGCATAATTCCATGGGACAATGGGATTGACTGATATGTTTACCAATATTCCAATGTACAGTTTTGCTGTACCATTGACTCAGAATGGTCTGTTTTATTGAAATCGTCACAGCAGTATAGTTTGTTTATACTTCAGAAGTATGATATTTAAACATGGTCCCCAAAATGAATGGAAGCGAATGAGGAGCCTGACACCTGGGAGGAATGGGGGTGTTGCAGCGTTGGGGATGTTTAAAAAATATAATTTAATATATAATATAATATAATAATTTTGTGCTTCACCAAGAAATTTGGTCAGCAGCCGCCACTGTCCTGTATATATTCCACTATATCTGTATAGTTATACCACTGGCTATTATGGTCAAAATTACAACATGATTTTGAGAGGTCCATTTTGTTAACATGGAGTTCTATGGTTTGAAGTACTCAGGGCTAGATCCACAAAGAATGGATTGCACGGAGCAAGTTGCACCATTACTTAAAATTCATTATGAATTGAAAATGGGGGACCTGATGTAAACAAGACGAAAGTCTTTCTCTGGTCTGCATCCCCTTTATTGTGTGTATTGAGCCGTACTGTATTGTACCCATTCTGCAATCTGTTAATAAAGTTTTCATTCAATCAATCACCGCGCAGATTGATTGATTGAATGAAATTTGTATTAACAGATTGCAGAATGGGTACAATACAGTACAGCTCAATACACACAATTGTTAAGTATGCAGACCAGAGAAAGACTTTCGTCTTGTTTACATCAGGGTCCCCCATTTTCAATTCATAATGAATTTTAAGTAAGGGTGCAACTTGCTCTGTGCAATCCATTCTTTGTGGATCTAGCCCTCAGTGTGTTAACATGGAGTTATATGGCTTGAGGTACTCAGTGTGTTAACATGGAGTTCTATGGTTTGGGGTACTCAGGGCTAGATCCACAAAGAATGGATTGCATGGAGCAAGTTGCACCCTTACTTAAAATGCATCATGAATTGAAAATGGGGGACCCTGATGTAAAGACAAAAGTCTTTCTCTGGTCTGCATCCCCTTAACAATTGCATGTATTAAGCCGTACTGTATTGTACCCATTCTGCAATCTGTTAATAAAGTTTTCATTGTTTTCATTCAATGAATCAATCTGCACGGTGATTGATTGAATGAAATGTTTATTAACAGATGGCAGAATGTGTGTGTGTGTGTGTGAGGGTGCATGCATATGTGTGTGTGTATGTGTATGTGTGTGAGAGGGTGTGTGTGTGTGTTATGGATGTGCATATGGCCATTGTGACATGTGTGACATGCTGTTGTACAACAAGTCGGCAGGGAGGGTAGGTACAATTCTGGCAGCTAAGGGTAAGTAACATTGTTCGTCAAACCGTGTTGAACTTGAGTGCTACAGACTTGAGTGCATATTAGCATAGTAGGTAATATAGGCAAGGTAGATTCCTTCCTTTTACTAATAACTAATAACTACTAACTAGACAATTCCGCGCGGGGGAAATTGTGAAAGTGTGGGTGGGATTGTATGTATATTGTTGGCCTGTGTGCCATTCACCACTATTTGAGTGGGTATATATTTTTGGCCTCTATGCCATTTGCCACTGTTCCACTGGAGTGGAACTATATATATTGTTGGCCTTATTGCTAATACCTGTTATCTTACTGTATTTTCCCTGTAGTGTGTAATAGTGTAATAGTGTGTAATAGTGTAATAGTGTAATAGTGTAATAGTGTAATAGTGTGTAATAGTGTAATAGTGTAATAGTGTGTAATAGTGTAATAGTGTAATAGTGTGTAATAGTGTAATAGTGTAATAGTGTGTAATAGTGTAATAGTGTAATAGTGTGTAATAGTGTAATAGTGTAATAGTGTGTAATAGTGTAATAGTGTGTAATAGTGTAATAGTGTAATAGTTTAATAGTGTAATAGTGTGTAATAGTGTGTAATAGTGTAATAGTGTGTAATAGTGTAATAGTGTGTAATAGTGTAATAGTGTAATAGTGTGTAATAGTGTAATAGTGTGTAATAGTGTAATAGTGTGTAATAGTGTAATAGTGTAATAGTGTGTAATAGTGTAATAGTTTAATAGTGTGTAATAGTGTAATAGTTTAATAGTGTGTAATAGTGTAATAGTGTAATAGTGTGTAATAGTGTAATGAATGTATATAAATGGTTTGTTCATGATTAGTTCATTATCTACAAATACCTTATAAATGTATTATAACAGGGTGTTATTATAAAGTGCTACCAACTTAGCTTTTGAGTCCGCAACTGGTGTGCTATTGTTAGCTTACAGAGTTGTACATATGTAGCATGTAAACCAAGGACTTTTGAGTCCCTCTCTTCAGTCTGGTATTTTTTCTTTGCTTAAGGGTAAAGATTAAAAAAAATAGCGGGTGGCAAGTTTTTCGCACGTAAGCCAGAGCCGTGGATAAAACCAGTTTTTTACGCAAACGAGGTTATCGGCTGTGGTTGGCGTGCAGGATGTAAAGCTATTACACTACAGGTGTATGTGCTTTCATTTAGCGCACTATACAACTGGTGTCACGGCCTTTTTTATTGCATCGTATCAGGGGTGAGGTGGTTGAGGGGGGTGGACAAATACCCCCCCCCCCCAGATATAGTTATATCCTTTACGAAACTGATAGGTAGAAAGGCACAACCTCTCGGCCAATCAGTCTCCCTGACAAAGGTGTTTTCCCTCTCGTCACAGGGAGGGGGGGGATTTCGCTATCTTCCACACCAAATTAGGATAGTGGGACACAGGATTTCCCCGGCCATTGAAGACGTCACAGGCGCGTTTTCTTATTGGCCAAGAGACATGTCCGTGAGTTACAGGGCCTGTGCTACAGACCGCTGTCATTGTAAATGATAGATGATGCGATGCAGTCGAGACTGTTGGTCCTTCTGCTCTGCTCTCTAACAGTAGTGTATATTGGGCCGGTTTGTCTACTTAGTCCAATCTGTTACATGAACCTTTTTCAATTGTTTCACTCACGTTGAGGTCTCTCTGGGAAAACCGCTGTCTTCCCCTCTTACATAAAGAGCAGAATTGACAGGGTTTTTATTCCCAGGCTCGTCGTATGAGAGCCCATGTCTGTGTCTCTAATACCGGCTTCCTGCTGCTCGTCCCAGACAGCGGGGAGAAACATTGTGGGGCTCTTTCTTGTTAGAAATTCACCGTCACTGTTCTCGGGTTCTTTACGAGCATACACGCTGTTTCATAAATCAGCGTTTGGTCTTAGGCCGATCAGCGCTGGCCCAGGGTGTTTTTCAATGATTGAATCCGCCTTTTGGGACGGGCGCGCCTTGGTTGCCCAACATCATAAAAACTGCGTTTTTTTATGCGGTCGGCTGGGAAGGAGATTTTTATCTCTACCGAGCACCAGTGCACTAGGTTAGACTCGAGGACCGGCATACCGAACACCCTTTCCGCCAAGATACTGTTCTTACAGTTAGCCCCTTAGGCGTGCCTGTCTAGTCCGCAGTGCTCCGGGCACAGGTCGAGTTCTGCTCTGTTAAGACCTGTCGGCCTGGATTGAGGGATCAACTTCCTTGGAGGGTTGTCTCCCTGGTGCGCCAGCTGGCCCCACGACATTGTGGAGGGGAAGCCTCCTTGGAGCGCTTCGGAGCGGCGTGCCAGGTGGAGAAGGGCCTTCACCTATTGTAGGCCCTGTCCGATACGCTGGCGATGTGGGGGTGGTGTCACCAGTGACCGTCTGGTGAGGTCTCGATGCTGTGGCCTCGTTGATGTCACGATCAGGACTCGTGCCTTCCTCTGCCCTCATCCTGCCGTGCCCATATACGGGCAGCTTCCTGCTGAAGCGTTCCCACGCTGCCAGAGGGACTTCAATCAGCGCGGCTGTGAGCGATTACATCATCAGGTGGTCCCTATATCATCTGGCAGATCCTGTCGTTCCTCGTTGCAGTGTTAAACTGCCTACCTAGGTAAGACGACTCTACATAATAATAATAATTTATAATTTAGGACCTGCTCAGAGGTCATCAAACGGCACACATGCGATGCATGCATGCAATTCGTATCTGCGATTAACCCATCCCGTCCTACCTGAAGACTGCTAGACCTGCTCTGTGATTATTCCTCTCCTAATCTTGTCTCTCTTGTGCCCAGGACTCCCGCTCCAGCGCCCTTCCTGCCGGGACGTTTCGTGACACACAAGGAGTACCCCTGCTCTCAGTCTCTCTCGACACAAGACCGGTGTCCTCTGCCTACGGCTGCACTGGGAGTGCACCTGTCCCCATTCTCCCCCAAGAACAATTCTAACCCATGTCTGTTGCACATTCCTGATGTTACTCTGTCTGTTTGGGGAAGATACAATTAAAGAAACCTAAACCGCTCCATTCTCTCTCCTCCTGTTGTTTGCGATTGGGCTCCGCTACCCCCCTACCCTCACAGTTGACCTTGCCAGGCCCCTTTCTTCGAGGGGTCCTGGCCCCCGGGATGTGGCCTGGGGCTGGGGCCTTCTCCACGCCCCGCTACTACGGCCTTGCCACAGGGTGGGGGCTTTTTGACCCCGACCCCGCGATGTTGGGGGCTGTGATGTGGGTTTTTTGCTTCACGTCCATTCCCTGGCGGCGTGCGGGATGCGTGACCGAGTAGTCGCGGGCCCTTCTAAACAAAGGTAAGTCCCACTGTCTGCTCACCCTGTGCGTTTGAGGTACTGTTCCCTCTTCGCACAGTCGGGTCCGGTCTCCCTCACGTCCCTCACTAGGGGGGACCCTCCCCGGATTCTGATGGTTGTAGGGGACCTCAGCGGGTACATCTGTCGGGCTCTCCACTCTGCTCCGCTCTTGCGTTCCAATAGAGCAGAGCATAAAGCCATATGAAATATAACGAAGGTTATCCTATAACCCTAGTTATATTAATATGGCGCGCTCTGCTCTGACTCACTGAGGACCCCATGTGTCTTCCGTTTCGGCAGTGAAAGACTGGGGAAGGAGCTGGTAGTATGGCCATGGCCCCGCTTATATGTGAGCGGATATGAGCGTGGCCAGGCAGGTGTAGGTGCGTGCATGTGGTTGAAAGTTTTCATGATAGCATATGATTGAAGGGACAGTTCCCTTTTAGAGCAGAGCGCTCGCCATATTCATATAACTAGGGTTATAGGATAACCTTTGTTTACATGGTGTTAGAAATACGATAATAATGATAATGACCAACCCACGTATGTCACAGTGGGGCAGCTTAGCTCCAATTTTCAACAGAATTTTGCATTTTGTGATAAAAGCACCTAATTTGGTACACAAGGTAGCTTCATATAATTATTTAGAAGAAATCTGGATATTGGGCCACTGCAAATTGCCCCCCTAGTGGCTATGGCAGGCATCAACGTTATTAGATCGCTTTTAGGGGTGCTGTGCAAAAAGACAGAGGAGAATGTTACCTTTCCAGTGATACCGATGTTATTGTTCTAGTCCAAATAGAACCAGATATATGCCATTTTACATATCGGATGTCACCAATGCATGTTGAAAAAAACAATTTCCCAGTAAATCTTTAAACATTATTCACTATTAGACATTATTCACTAGACATTATTTCAAAACAATAAAAGTACCACATTTGGTACATACAGTATGTTGATAAATATATTGGGAGAAAAACTGTGTATTGGGCCACAAAAAATTTGCCCATTGTACTAATCATCACTACCAGATGCTGCTGTACTGCAGCTGCATGACAAGCAACATGACAGTGACATAACTGACAGAGCGTTTGGCAGGTATGTAAAGAGAATAAATAATGAAATAAAATGAATATTTTCAGGTAGATGACTCAGGCAAAACCCTATAGTGCTACTATTCTAGTAAGCTAGCTAGCTACCTTTACATAGCTACCTTGCTACTGTTCTAGTGAGTTAGCTAGCTACACAATATCTTCACATTATCTATTTTTTTTTATCAAATATTTTTTATATTACCATTTCCATTTTCATCAACAAACAACAACACAACACCAACGTTAACTCATTCAGCGCCATTCACGAGAAAAGTCGGGTTAACTCGCCATGCGTTGAGCGCCAATCACGAGAAAAGTCGGGTTTTAATCGTTATTTCTTTTATTAGCTATATCCATTCATTTTTCATCCATCCAGCCTGATGTTATCATTGGGAATGGGTCTGAGCTTGCAAAAGGCCAATACCGCCGTCTAACGCCTTCCGGCCGGTATTGCACATCATTGAAATCCCTCCCCCTTGGGCTGTACGCTGATCTAAGAAGTCCGGTACAGGTTTTCCTTCTCGGGCATGCAGTATCGTTATAACACATGGACTGGGGAGACTCAGAGCAGCGTGGATTATGCGTTTTGGACATATAACGTTGGATCAATAAACACTATCAATATTTGAAATGGCGATCAGGAATTGGATTAATCTTTTTGCAGTACATCAGATGTGAGGTAAGAACTCTATGTTACCAATCTTGGGTTAATCGGATGTTTCTTTCATAACGATCATGCATGTGTGTGTGTGTGTGTGCGTGCGGTTGGCTGGGACCAAGGCACGGAGAAGCGATTTTTCAGCCCTGCTTCTGCATGAGGACACATATAATATCGATAATCTAGCGTTATTTTCAGAACGATTCATAATTCAAGCAACAAATGGCACGAAATACATTGAAGCGCGGTTTGCTCGAGTTTCTTGAGATTAGACAGAATCGCTCTGGAACTATATTCTATAACTATATATAAAACGGAAATGTATGTATGAAAAAATTATCTGTTTTTTGCATGTTGACTGGAAGAAACTCACTGACAATCGACGTGTTTATTAGATCCATAGCTATAATATTTCATATAGTTTTAGCACTCGCAAAACACGGCTTTCTCCCCATTGCATTACAGCGATGGCGTTCTAACCATAAGGTAAACAGCGGCCCCTTGGCGTCCATTGAGTTAATAATAACAACAATAATAATAATAATGACAAGACAATAAGAAATTATAAATACTTACAAATCAAAACTTAACTAATAGATACAAAATACAAAACAAGTACAAATAAAAAACACCACAAACAACACAGAAGACATTATACAATCCCATAGCAAACAATTTCCTAGGTGTGAGATACGTCCTATGAATGTAATTAAAATGAATTGGTTGGTGATTAGGGTTGCGGCAGTGTTAATTTTGTTGACTAAATTGATGACCAAAGTTGTTCGTCAACGAAGGTTTTTTTCATCACGACAACGAGACGTGACATCACGTTATTGAAGACCATGTGACGCCAATGCAACTAAATAGTTAATTATATATCATTGACCACAACTGACGACACGAAAATGTAATTTACAAAAACCAGGACGAAATTTCTCTTCATGTATGTTGATATTGTTGACTAAAACAAGACGAGACAAAATAATTATAACTTTTCGAATTATTATTTCAGAATTTCCGTTTCCGGCTGTGACGTGAGTCTCTCTGCAGCAGGCAGGTGACGCAGGCGCGTGGGCTTTTATTCTGTCCCTGACACAGCACAAGCACGGAGGTAGAAAGACCAGTAGGTGGCATTACTGCATTATTAAAGAGCTGAGCCGCCCCCCTCAGGCCCTCACTCAGTCAGACAATGGCGACCGCGAACCAACAGCAACAGGGTCTCAAGTTACCCAGGTGGCCAGCATACTCGGCCCAATTCCGGCTACCGGTCGGCACACTCGGCATATGTCCGGCACGGCACGCCAACGATGAGCCGGATCTGGCGCGGTAATGGTTGCCGGGGCAGAGCCGACTCGCGCTCGCCAAAGATAAACCGGCTCTGGCCCGGCTCTGGTTGCCGGGGCAGAGCCGACTCGCGCTCGCCAAAGATTAACCGGCTCTGGCCCGGCTCTGGTTGCCGGGGCAGAGCCGACTCGGGCTCGCCAAAGATAAACCGGCTCTGGCCCGGCAATGGTTGCCGGGGCGGAGCCGACTCGGGCTCGCCAAAGATAAACCGGCTCTGGCACGGCAATGGTTGCCGGGGCAGAGCCGACTCGGGCTCGCCAAAGATTAACCGGCTCTGGCCCGGCTTGGCTTGCCGTGCCAGAGCCGACTCGGGCTCGCCAAAGATAAACCGGCTCTGGCACGGCAATGGTTGCCGGGGCAGAGCCGACTCGGGCTCGCCAAAGATAAACCGGCTCTGGCCCGGCTCGGCTTGCCGTGCCAGAGCCGACTCGGGCTCGCCAAAGATAAACCGGCTCTGGCACGGCAATGGTTGCCGGGGCAGAGCCGACTCGGGCTCGCCAAAGATAAACCGGCTCTGGCTCGGCAATGGTTGCCGGGGCAGAGCCGAAGTTTCAGTCAAGCGACGCCGCCCCCACACACAACAGCGGTGTGATTGGCAGAATCGACTGTCAATCAAAATTGTTCCGTTGAGACCACCGCAACAAGTGAATACAGCTGTACTGTACCCACTCTGCAGTCTGTCAATAAAGCTTTCAATCAATCAATCAATCAGACAAATGCATAGAAAAGCCCTTATTATAACCAAATAACAAAAAATTATATTATTGTTTATGAAAATGTTTTAGCCCTATGCTTGCCTATTATTTTAATGGCAACAAATAAATAATAATAATAAAATTAATAAATAAAATGTTAGAGGAGTGGAGGGGGGGGGGGCAGAGCGAGGTGGGTGTTAGAGGAGTGGAGGGGGGGGCAGAGCCTCATAACATTAGCTGCACTCATAGGAGCCTGCATGTTGATGTAGCCTCATAAAGCTAACATTATAGCTGCACTCATAGGATGTTGATGTAGCCTCATAAAGCTAACATGCTGCACTCATAGGAGCGTGTTGATGTAGCCTCATAAAGCTAACAAGAGTATATGTAATACTGTGGTTATGGCCTCTATAGTTAGCAGCTCCCCAAGCTAACACAACATGGACCGCAGCTCCCCAAGCTAACACAACACAGACTGCAGCTCCCCAATCTAACACAACACAGACTGCAGCTCCCCAAGCTAACACAAGCTAACACAACATGGACCGCAGCTCCCCAAGCTAACACAAGCTAACACAACACAGACTGCAGCTCCCCAAGCTAACACAAGTTAACACAACATGGACCGCAGCTCCCCAAGCTAACACAACATGGACCGCAGCTCCCCAAGCTAACACAAGCTAACACAACACAGACTGCAGCTCCCCAAGCTAACACAAGCTAACACAACATGGACCGCAGCTCCCCAAGCTAACACAAGCTAACACAACACAGACTGCAGCTCCCCAAGCTAACACAAGCTAACACAACATGGACCGCAGCTTCCCAAGCTAACACAAGCTAACACAACATGGACCGCAGCTCCCCAAGCTAACACAAGCTAACACAACACAGACTGCAGCTCCCCAAGCTAACACAAGCTAACACAACATGGACCGCAGCTCCCCAAGCTAACACAAGCTAACACAACACAGACTGCAGCTCCCCAAGCTAACACAAGCTAACACAACATGGACCGCAGCTCTCCAAGCTAACACAAGCTAACACAACATGGACCGCAGCTCCCCAAGCTAACACAAGCTAACACAACACAGACTGCACCTCCCCAAGCTAACACAAGCTAACACAACATGGACCGCAGCTCCCCAAGCTAACACAAGCTAACACAACACAGACTGCAGCTCCCCAAGCTAACACAAGCTAACACAACATGGACCGCAGCTCCCCAAGCTAACACAACATGGACCGCAGCTCCCCAAGCTAACACAAGCTAACACAACACAGACTGCAGCTCCCCAAGCTAACACAAGCTAACACAACATGGACCGCAGCTCCCCAAGCTAACACAAGCTAACACAACATGGACCGCAGCTCCCCAAGCTAACACAAGCTAACACAACACAGACTGCAGCTCCCCAAGCTAACACAAGCTAACACAACACAGACTGCAGCTCCCCAAGCTAACACAAGCTAACACAACATGGACCGCAGCTCCCCAAGCTAACACAAGCTAACACAACACAGACTGCAGCTCCCCAAGCTAACACAAGCTAACACAACATGGACCGCAGCTCCCCAAGCTAACACAAGCTAACACAACACAGACTGCAGCTCCCCAAGCTAACACAAGCTAACACAACACAGACTGCAGCTCCCCAAGCTAACACAAGCTAACACAACACAGACTGCAGCTCCCCAAGCTAACACAAGCTAACACAACATGAACCGCAGCTCCCCAAGCTAACACAACATGGACCGCAGCTCCCCAAGCTAACACAACATGGACCGCAGCTCCCCAAGCTAACAGAAGCTAACACAACACAGACTGCAGCTCCCCAAGCTAACACAAGCTAACACAACATGGACCGCAGCTCCCCAAGCTAACACAAGCTAACACAACATGGACCGCAGCTCCCCAAGCTAACACAACATGGACCGCAGCTCCCCAAGCTAACAGAAGCTAACACAACACAGACTGCAGCTCCCCAAGCTAACACAAGCTAACACAACATGGACCGCAGCTCCCCAAGCTAACACAAGCTAACACAACATGGACCGCAGCTCCCCAAGCTAACACAACATGGACCGCAGCTCCCCAAGCTAACACAAGCTAACACAACACAGACTGCAGCTCCCCAAGCTAACACAAGCTAACACAACATGGACCGCAGTTCCCCAAGCTAACACAAGCTAACACAACACAGACTGCAGCTCCCCAAGCTAACACAAGCTAACACAACATGGACCGCAGCTCCCCAAGCTAACACAAGCTAACACAACACAGACTGCAGCTCCCCAAGCTAACACAAGCTAACACAACATGGACCGCAGCTCCCCAAGCTAACACAAGCTAACACAACACAGACTGCAGCTCCCCAAGCTAACACAAGCTAACACAACACAGACTGCAGCTCCCCAAGCTAACACAAGCTAACACAACACAGACTGCAGCTCCCCATGCTAACACAAGCTAACACAACATGAACCGCAGCTCCCCAAGCTAACACAAGCTAACACAACACAGGTCATTTGGACAGTCTTTCGATGCCATTATGAATGACTAGCAATCTGTCGGAGTCGATGAGAGCTTTCATTTATGTCATTTAGTCATTTATTCAAAATGCCATTCCAGAATCCGTTCCTATGAGACAGTTTTAGTTAAATTCTGCACTAATGTCAACTGTTTAACATGAGTATGCAACAAGCTCATACTGGCTGCATATCTGTTCTACTGTCTATCTAGAAGCTCATACTGGCTGCATATCTCTTCTACTGTCTTATCTAGAAGCTCATACTGGCTGCATATCTCTTCTACTGTCTTATCTAGAAGCTCATCTGGCTGCATATCTCTTCTACTGTCTTATAAAATAAAACCGAGCTCATGGTTGTGGCACCCAAGGCCCTGCTCCGGAAGGTTGGGGATCTCACCCTCAACATTGACGGCTGCTCCATCTCCCCATCCCCTAAGGTCCGCAACCTGGGCGTTATCCTGGACTCCACCCTTTCCTATCAATCCCATGTAAATTCCCTCACCAAATCCGCCTTCTTTCACCTCCGAAACATTTCCAGACTCCGACCATCACTTTCCGACACCACAGCTGAGACCCTCATCCACGCCTTCGTCACCTCCCGCCTGGACTACTGCAACGGGGTCCTGTCCGGGGTCCCAAGCAAAACCCTGGACAGGCTCCAGTATGTTCAAAATTCAGCTGCCAGGGTTCTAACCCGCACCAAACCCTGGCAGCACATCACCCCCATCCTCATCCAGCTCCACTGGCTCCCCATCAAATCCCGCATCACCTACAAAACCCTCCTGCTCACCTACAAATCCCTTCACGCCCTGGCACCTCAGTACCTCACTGACCTCCTCCACCCCTACACTCAGTCACGGTCCCTGCAATCCACGGACACTGGTCAGCTCTCCATCCCCTGAACCAGACTGCGGACGTTCGGGGACAGAGCTTTCAGTGTGGCAGCTCCCACCCTCTGGAACTCCCTCCCCGCAGAACTCCGCACCACCCCAACTCTGGACTCATTTAAAAAACTGCTCAAAACCCACCTCTTCAACCTGGCCTTCAACCCCTAACTTTCTCACTTTATATGTATGTGTTGTGTCTGTCCACTATGTTTGTTGACTTGTTATCTCTCCCCCCCCCCCCCTTATGTAAAGCGGCCTTGGGTCCTCTGAAAGGCGCTATATAAAACGAAGTATTATTATTATTATTATTATTATTATTATTATCTAGAAGCTCATACTGGCTGCATATCTGTTCTACTGTATCTAGAAGCTCATACTGGCTGCATATCTGTTCTACTGTCTCTAGAAGATCATACTGGCTGCATATCTGTTCTACTGTCTCTAGAAGATCATACTGGCTGCATATCTGTTCTACTGTCTCTAGAAGATCATACTGGCTGCACAGGGACGTGCACAGGACTTTAGAGGGGCAGGTGCTCAAAGGCTGAAAAGGGCACTGGGCCTGTGCTATTTTTGGGGGGGCTTTTTGGGTGGGAGGGGCCTTTTTAAGCTTTTGGGGGGGGGGGGTTTGGTGATCAAATATTGAATATTGAACTATAATAAGCAGTGCAGGAGCTCACTTATCCTTGAAATACACTGTTACCACTGACTTAAAAGGCCCATACATCTCCATAAATGTTCAGGGCGGAGGGAATAAGTGCTTACCCTACAGACCCCAAGTCTGTTAGAACAGCAGACTCGGTTGGCACTGCTCAAAACTTACCTCTTTAAAATAGCTTTTAAATGAATTATTATCTTTATTTCATTGTCTTATTTTTCTTTATTTCTATACATTTTACTTAAATATTTTATTATAATGTGTATCATTGTTTTATGTAGTTTCTTTTTCCATTTTATTTGTTCTTTTTTTAATGTCAACATATTATTTAAATGATTCAAATGGTACTCAAACATGTTCCGTTGTGATGTCACCAGTGTTGGGCAAGTTACTTTTAAAAAGTACCTAGTTACAGTTACTAGTTACTTCTTCCAAAAAGTAACTAAATTACTTACTCAGTTACACATTATAAAAGTAACTAGTTACTTCAGAAAGTAACTATTGTGTTACTTTCAAGTACAATTTTTACATAAACAACATACACAAATCTAAACTATTTTAATGTTGCTGTGGGACAAAGTGAGACTAGCCTCCAATCAAATGTCATGTATGTAGATATTAGAATTACTATGTTTATATAGTGGATCATACAAATACAAACACAATAGATGTTTTGGAACTTTTGATATGTATTGCCCCTCAACAGGCCACAACTGGGCAACATTAAATTATGCTTGTTAAGCACTAGACCAAAAATAAATAACAAATATATACTGATTGATTGAACATTTTAATGAACAGATTGCAGAATGGGTACAGTACAGTACAGCTCAATACACACAATTGTTAAGGGGATGCAGACCAGAGAGACTTTCGTCTTGTTTACATCAGGGTCCCCCATTTTCAATTCATGACATTTATGACATACACAACATACAGATATAAGAATCTAATCTAATCATCTAAACTAATCTAATCGTGACATTTAAGACATGCATGTGTAACAGTCTGGAAAATATGGTATATTATTCAGAACTGCTGACTGTGTTTATATCCCTTTTTGTACACAAAGACATTCTAACTAGTGTCATTGATTCACACGAACAATGACACAAACGTCCCCGTCCAAAGAGCATGTGAATACGGATTATAAATGACAGTATTGATTCATATTTTACAGTGCGTCTCCCCTTGTGACTGGCAGGCGGGACCAGCAGGGGGCAGTAGCAGGCAGAGAGTGGCGGAGAGAGCTGAGAGATGATAAAGGGAGGAGTGCAGCGGAAGTCGCTCTCTTCGGCAGTGAACTTGACAACGAGAAGTCACGTCTAACGGGGGGGCTCTGGATAGCCCCGTTGCTGACTTTATGCCGGAGTGCCCCGTGGAACAGTGACGGGTGATAGGAAGTACTGGCTAGTGGATACGATATCCTAGCAGTACCAGTGGTATGATATGAACACTAAGTGCAGAGCCAGGCACTAACAGTCGAGTTATACCTAGTTACAGTGAGCGGTATAGGTAGCGTGCGGCTAAGGATCACAGTAGTATTGCTCGTGTTATACTTAGTTACAGTGCCGGTATAGACTGCGTGCAGCTACGGGTGTGGACCTGCGAACACTCTGCTCTGGCCGTCAGCAGCCGTCTTCACCGGCGGTTCTACCACCACTCTGCGCTGGCTGGAGAGCAGCCAACACGGGAGCCGTCCCGTCCAGCAGAGGTCGCCCAGCACCAGCTCAGCCAGCACTGCCTCTCTGCTATAGCTCCGCCTGCTAGCACCTGCGACGCGAGTGTTCGACGCCATCTTGCCACCAGGACGGTGGTGGAGCGGCGCGGCCGCCATTTTGGTAGAGTAAACATTAGGGCTTCGGCGCCCAGGATCTATTGCACCTTACACAGTGTGGAGCGGCCTGCGAGTGAAGTTAACGTTGCTAACTGCAGACCCCAAACATTACATTACATGCCGGCATTAGCATAGGGCTTTTGTTTTGGTAATTGTGGGCCCACACTTTTGGTTTTATTTCCTTTTCTTTGAGCGTGATACAATGTGTGTGTATTAATATTTTCCCATTCAATTAACCCTTCCCTGGGGGGAAGTTACAGACCTGGTGCATTATAATTAAAGCCTTTTGAGGTATTATTCTGGCCGTATAATTAAAGCCTGTTGAGGTATTATACAGGGTGAAGACCCAGACGTGGGTGATGAGTCAAACACAGTGAAGTATATTATCCCTGATAGTAACCCAGAGGTGGGTGCATAATATACGTGTTTATGAGGTATTGAGTTGAACAGCAGGGGCTATAGTAGGACTTCAGCCCAATTGGCCACTAGTATTAAATAATTGTAACTGAACAGTACAATTAACATAAAGACTTGAATGGGGTTCTGTGTGCGTGTCCATTCCTGTGCCCTGCATTAACTCTTTTGGTGTGGGTAACGTATATATATGGTTAACCCCTTCCTACCCAACTCTCCCCTTTTCATTGTAAGGTTTCTAGGGTCATTGCGGGGGGAACTCAGAGTATTTGATTACAATTCAGTCACGAGGTGTGGGAGGGTCTAAGGAGCGACTGGGAGGAGTGGGAGCGTGTTGGGGAGTACTGCTGACCGCCCTGCGACAGGGAAGGAAGACCAGAGTACCAGACCAGGTTGGTAAATCCCGGGCCCCATCCACTCACACTACCAGCCTCCAGTCGACGCCCCAGGCCCAAAGACGAGGGTGCAGCCAGACAGAGTTCTGCTGTGTCCAGCTACCTCCTGACTGCCAGCAACCGTTCCCACGAAGCAGGGATAATCCACCCTGCTACACATGACATACATATATATATATATATATATATATATATATATATATATATATATATATATATATATATATATATATATATATATATATATATATATATATATATATATATATATATATATATATATATATATATATATATATATATTAAGGCTGTCAAATATATCGCGTTAATATCGCGTTAACTCCCGATTCTATTAATGCCACTAATTTTTTTAACTCAAGATTAACTAAAAAAAAAAAAAAAAAAAAAAAAAAAATTTTTTTTACTAGACTTCACTCAGGTGTCTGAAGTGTGTGTGTGTGTGTGTGTGTGTGTGTGTGTGTGTGTGTGTGTGTGTGTGTGTGTGTGTGTGTGAGAGAGATATAGAGAGAGAGGGGGTGAGAGAGATGAGGAAGGGGCAAAAGAGAAAAAGAGCTGGGATAGTGTGTGTGTGAGGGAGAGAGGGGGGTGTGTGATTAATCAGCCCTTGTGTGTGTGAATGTAACAAGTTCCTAACGTTTTCTTTCCCCTATTATTTCATGCACACTTTATTCATTGTTTTAAATTATTATTTTCTTTTAAGTTATTTTGTGCATCACTCTGTTTTGAATTTGATGCAAATTTGCAATGCATGAGGGTCATCCTTTTGTGTTAAATGGCTGCACAAAGCAAGCATTTGTTGACTCGCATGTTGATAAGAGATTAAAACTTGGAACTTGAAAAAGATCTGTTTAATGTAAAAAAAAATTTATTTGCGATTAATCGCGAGTTAACTATTGACAATCATGCGATTAATCGAGTTAAATATTTTAATCGTTTGACAGCACTAATATATATCTATATCTGAGCACCTGAAGACTGTGCTATTAAACCAGGAAGTGCAGCACTGTTGATAAGGCTGTATGATGTCATAATCAAACATTCTAGAACATTTGTGATGTCACAGTATATATCGCTGCTGTCGGGACAAAACCTCATAACTCCAAAAACCCAACTTTTCAGCAGATGAAAAAAAACTAACACAGATTTGAGGGTGAATAGAGTTAGGAGTTTTAGACAGATGATCGGTTTAATGCTTTCCCATTGTTTAAACTTTGTAAAACCCACACACACATATGGAGGATGATCTACGGAGTTGATTTATATAATAATTTCTTTTTTTCAAAAAATTGAGTTATGAGGTTTTGTCCCGACAGCAGCGATATTCAACAATTCTCAGATCTCAGAAGACAAGTGAAGATCTCACTTGTTGTTCCTGGCTATTTGTCTGTAAGCTTGAATATATTCTGTAGATACAATTTAAAATCCCCACATGGAAAAGGAAACAATGTCCTGTACAATCCTTAATGAGCTGCGTCTGGAGGGAAGGCTCTGTGATGTGGTTATTAAAGTCAACAGCACTGAGTTGAATGCCCACAAGGCCCTCCTGTGTGACTGCAGCGACTATTTCAGGTAAGCTTGGTTCAGGTTAGCTTGTTCAGCTTAGCTTGTTTCAGGTTAGCTTGGTTCAGGTTAGCTTGGTTCAGCTTAGCTTGGTTTAGGTTAGCTTGGTTCAGGTTAGCTTGGTTCAGGTTAGCTTGGTTAAGCTTAGCTTGGTTCAGTTTAGCTTGGTTCAGGTTAGCTTGCTTCAGCTTAGCTTGGTTTAGGTTAGCTTGGTTCAGGTTAGCTTGGTTAGTAAACAGACACCATACTGTACTTTTACCTGTACACAGATAATATACAGCACTTCTACTGTAAACATATACTATACTGTACTTCTACTGTAAACAGATAATATACTGTATATATACTGTAAAAAGATAATATACTGTACTTCTACTGTAAAACATATACTATACTGTACGTATACTGTAAAAATATAATATACTGTACTTCTACTGTAAACAGATAATATACTGTACTTCTACTGTAAACAGATAATATACTGTACTTCTACTGTAAACATATACTATACTGTACTTCTACTGTAAACATATACTATACTGCAATTCTACTGTAAACAGATACTATACTGTACTTCTAATGTAAACATATACAATACTGTACTTATACTGTAAACATATATTATACTGTACTTATACTGTAAACATATATTATACTGTACTTATACTGTAAACATATACTATACTGCACTTCTACTGTAAAATATACTATACTACACTTCTACTGTAAACAGATAATATACTGTACTTATACTGTAAAAATATACTATACTGCACGTCTACTGTAAACATATAATATACTGTACTTCTACTGTAAACATATACAATACTGTACTTATACTGTAAACATATAGTATACTGTACTTCGACTGTAAACATATAATATACTGTACTTATACTGTAAACATATACTATACTGTACTTATACTGTAACATATAATATACTGCACTTCTACTGTAAACAGATATGATACTGTACTTCTACTGTAAACATATAATATACTGTACTTCTACTGTAAACATATACTATACTGTACTTCTACTGTAAACATATACTATACTGTACTTCTACCCTAAACAGATACTATATTTCTACTGTGCTAAGACCCTATACTTCTACAGTGAAAATATATTACTACACAGGACAGAATGTTGCTCACTGTTTACTCATCAGATATCTCTATACTCTGCGTCCCACAGAGTCCTCTTCACTCGCTGGAGCGACTCAGAGAAAGCAGTCCACACTATCCCTGGGGTGTCCCCGGGTATGATGCAGCTCATCATAGAGTACTCCTACACACGCTTTGTGCTGGTGACAGCAGAGAACGTGGAAGAGCTTCTGGTGGCTGCAGACCAGCTTCGCGTCACTGGCATAGTAGGAGCATGCTCTGACTTCCTAGAGGGCCAGCTGTCTCTGGAAAACTGTGTCGGCATCTGGAGGTTCACGGACATCTACTGCTGCCCTGACCTGAGGCGCAAGGCCCATCTC
Organism: Notolepis coatsorum; assembly: GCF_963971535.1. Classification (NCBI taxonomy): domain Eukaryota; kingdom Metazoa; phylum Chordata; class Actinopteri; order Aulopiformes; family Paralepididae; genus Notolepis; species Notolepis coatsorum. Next base: position 108,040,303 of record NC_140166.1, read on the forward strand.
TGCATCGTGTGCCACTTTGAGGAGATGTTGCACGTCTCACAGGAGTTTGTGGAGCTGTCCCTGCAGCAACTGGTGGACATCATCGAGAGGGATGAACTGAACATGAAGAGCGAGGAGATGGTGTTCGAGGCCGTCCTCCGTTGGATCGACCACTCCCGTGAAGAGCGTAAAGCAGACATCCCTTTGCTGCTGCCCAAGGTAACTAATTGTATTATGGATACGCAAACATGGTTGCTATTGCCTGAGCCACATTTTTTTTTTTTTTTTTTTTATTATTTTACTTTTCCTTGTTTGTCTGTCTCTTGCCAAGGTCATTATGATTCATGTTACTGTTATTATTGTTGTTGTCGCTGTTGTCATTGTTATTATTATTATTATTATTATTATTATTATTATTATTATTATTATTATTATTATTATTATTATTATTATTATTATTATTATTATTATTATTATTATTATTATTATTATTATTATTATTATTGTTGTACTGTTATGTTCTGTTTTATGTATGAAAATTAAATAAAAACATTTATAAAAAATTTAAAAAAAAACGAATTGTATTACTGTGCATTACATTAAAACAACACTAGTTTCCCTAGTACAGTGGTTCTCAAACATTTGGGTCCAAACTGTTCCCTAGCAACAGAAACCGTCTACAACCGATGTCTAAGTTGTACCCGCTGTCTGCTTGTCTATTCCCAGGTTCGCATGGGCTTGATGAGGCCTGACTACTTCAGGAGAAACGTCGAGAACAACCCTGTGGTGAGGGACAGCCACGACTGCAGGCCCCTCATCCTCAGCGTCCTGAACCCCCCTGGCTCCGACAGGCTCCCAAACCCCCTGACCCGCCCACGCCTGCCCCAGGAGGTCCTATTGGCCATCGGAGGCTGTGGTGGCGGCATCCTGACCATGGAGGCTTACGATATCCGAGCCGGTGGATGGATGGACGTGAGCGTTGAGGCGGAGAGTCCCCGGGCCTACCATGGCACCGCTTATCTCCACGGTCTGGTCTACTGCGTCGGCGGCCGGGACGACTGGGAGTGTCTCAGCAGTGTGTGCAGGTTCAACCCCGTCACTCGCAGCTGGCTGCAGGCGGCTCCCATGCACTCACGCCGCAGTAACCTCAGCGTGGTCGCGTTGGACGGCTGTATCTACGCCATGGGAGGGTGGGACGACGGACACGTGTTACTGAACACCGCCGAGCGCTACGAGCCTGAAACCAACCAGTGGACAGTGATCTCACCCATGCTGGAGCACAGGAGCGGCGCCGGGGCAGCAGCCCTCCAGGGCAAGGTGTGTGGAACTGAGGGACACAGGGTGCTAGATGAACACAAGGAACGTTAGATCAGAAATCAGAAATGTCTTTAAATTAGAATATTCTTTCTTATTACAGGTTTACATCTGTGGTGGCTTCAACATGACGGGGGATCTGCTCACAGCTGAGTGCTACAGCCCAGACCCCGACCAGTGGACTCTGATCGCCCCCATGAGCAGCAGGCGTGAGGGACTGGGAGTCGCAGCATACAGAGGACATGTCTATGCAGTAGGTGCACACAGAGACAAATGCTTTATACTAGATATTTGTATAGATATATCATTTGACTTTCAATGCTTCTGTGATGCCCTCATTTCCCTAAATGGATTAATACAGTGTCTGCCTGCCTGAGCCACACTAAAACATTCCTCTCATGTGTCCTGTCCTCAGGTGGGAGGGTGGCACGGTAGAAACGCCCTGGATAGCGCAGAGGCCTACAGCCCCTTGACTGACTCCTGGAGCGCCCTGCCCGACATGCTCACCCCCCGCAGATACTTTGGCATCGCGGTGCTGGACGACCTGCTCTTCGTGGTCGGAGGCTACAATGATGACTTCAGCACCATCTCCAACGTGGAGCGCTACGACCAGAGCAGCGACAAGTGGACTGTAGCCGAGGACATGAAGACCCGGCGCAGTGGCATAAACTGCTGCATAATGCATGGCCTGCCATTTTACATGAGCCAGTACGCTGCTCCCCGTGGAGGAGGAGGAGGAGGCGGAGGAGGAGGAGGAGGAGGAGGAGGAGGAGGAGGAGGAGGAGGAGGAGGAGGAGGAGGAGGAAGAGACGGATGAGGAGGAGGAGCAGGAGGATGAGGAGGAGCAGGAGGAGGAGGAGGAGGAGGAGGAGGAGGAGGAGGAGGAGGAGGAGGAGGAGGAGGAGGAGGAGGAGGAGGAGGAGGAGGAGGAGCTGGATGAGCAGGAGGAGGAGCAGGAGGAGGAGGATGAGCAGGAGGAGGAGGAGCAGGAGGAGGAGGAGCAGGAGGAGGATCAGGAGGAGGAGGAGGAGGAGGAGGAAGAGGAGGAGGAAGATGATGAGGAGAATGAGGAAGAGGAGGAGGAGGATGAGGAGGATTAGGAATATGAGGATTAGGAGGATGAGGAGGAGGATGAGGAGGAGGACGAGGAGGAGGAGGAAGAGCAGGATTATGAAGAGGAGGATTATGAGCAGGAGGAGGAGGAGGAAGAGGAGGATTAGGAGCAGGAAGAGGAGGATTAGGAGCAGGAGGAGGAGGATGAGGAAGAGGAGGATTAGGAGGAGGAGGAAGAGGGAGAGGAGGAAGAGTAGGAGGAGGAAGATGAGGATGAGAAGGAGGAGGAAGAGGAGGAGGAGGCAGCAGGGGATCCATCTAAGAACCTTAAACATGTATTAGACCAAAATAAATCCTAAGAAATTAATAAATTACTATCAGCCATAATAGATAATAATATAATAGAAATAGTATATGCAAATAAATTCCTAGGAGTGATTTTAGACAATAAACTCGGCTGGAAACCCCATATAGAATATGTGAGGGCTAAGATGGCAAAGAGCATCTCAATTATTAGTAAGGTGAGACATGTACTCAATCCCAACTCATTGCACACTCTGTACTGTGCAATGATCTTGCCTTACCTGCATTACTGCACAGAGGTACGGGGTAACACATATAAAACAACCATAAATACATTGACTATCCTACAAAAAAGAGCAATACGAGTAATAAACAATGCAGGATATCGGGACCACACACACACACTGTTTCTACAGTCACACATTTTGAGGTTCATTGATATGGTAAACTTTAAAACTCTGCAAGTTATGTACAAAGCAAGAAATAATCAATTACCGGTAAATGTAAGAAGCACATTTCTGGATAAAGAGGGGGGATCCAACCTCAGAGGACCATTGAACTTCAAAAAACCTGTGATGAAAACCAACCTGAAAATAATGTGTATCTCCTCTTACGGAGCCACCCTGTGGAATGGGCTACAGGATGAGCAAAAATACTGTGAAAACATAAATCAATTCAAATCTAGACTAAAAAAATGTATTACAGAAGCGAAGAAGAGCTTTAATGGCATATTTAAAACAATTAATAATAATAATAAATACGTATGATACTGTATTGTGCGCTATATCATATCACATTATATAATCATATTATAATTCATTTGTATATTATATTGAACTATATTTGCAGTATGTACTATTATATTATGGTACTATATTGTATTGTATATATCATGTACTCTATATCTCACATCAAATTATATATGTGCTGTATACACTATTATGTACTATATACTATTATATATACTATTATATACTGCAGGTATACTATACTGTAATGTGTACTGTAATGTGTACTATATGTGTGCACTGAAATGTGTACTATATGTATCTACTATGTATGTATGTAAAAAAAATGATTTTTTAAGTCTTCAGGGGTAGGGCCCGACAAGCCTAGTGCTTCTCCCTAGCCCTTTTCGGACAATTGGACAATGCTGCAATAGCAGCTGGTAAAAGTGTGGTGATTTATGGAATGACCGTTGTTATGTGTCGAAAGCTCGAAATAAAAAATTACTGAACTGAACTATCAGCCAAAGGTGGTGCATTAGTTTGTGTAATGTAATGTAATATCTGTTTGTAGTTTGTGTAATGTAATGTAATATCTGTTTTTAGTTTGTGTAATGTAATGTAATATATGTTTGTAGTTTGTGTAATGTAATGTAATATCTGTTTTTAGTTTGCACATAATATGGGAACTTTTATCCATATGGTTGAGCCTGTTAGGAATTGCACCCCCAACCCAAGCAGATTGCAGATCACTCTCTCTATATGGAGGTAAAAAAGAAAATATGGTAAAGATAATTGGCATAAAAAGGGCACTTTTTTATGAGGCACAAAAGGGCAGGTGCTTGTGCACCCATTGGGCTCTATGTGTGCACGTGCCTGCTAGCTGTGCCCTTGAGCAAGGCACCTCAGCTTTAACCGCTCCAGTGTTAGCTGCTCAGGGGCCAGTAGTAGAGTGCCTGACCATATGTCTTTATAATAATAATAATAATAATAATACATTTTATTTATAAGGCGCCTTTCAAGACACTCAAGGTCGCCGTACAACAATTAAAAGGCTGAAGGCTCTTGACCCCATGGGGACAGACGGGCTGGGGGGACGGTCAGGTTGATGGAGGAGGCAGACCTGAGGGACTGGGTGGGAATGTTGATGTGGAGGAGGTCGGACAGGTATGGAGGGGCGAGGTTGTGGATGGCCTTGAATGTATGGAGGAGGATCTTGTAGTCTATGCTGTGTTTAATGGGAAGCCAGTGTAGTTGGCGTAGGACGCAGGGACGTGCACAGGACTTTAGAGGGGCAGGTGCTCAAAGGCTGAAAAGGGCACTGGGCCTGTGCTATTTTTGGGGGGCCTTTTTGGGTGGAAGGGGCCTTTTTATGCTTTTGGGGGGGGTTTGGTGATCAAATATTGAATATTGAACTATGTGATACTAAGCACAACTAAGCACAACAACAGCCTGCTCCTGAACATTGGGACATTGAACATTTTTGGGTGGGAGGGGCCTTTTTATGCTTTTGGGGGGGGTTTGGTGATCAAATATTGAATATTAAACTATGTGATACTAAGCACAACTAAGCACAACAACAGCCTGCTCCTGAACATTGGTAAAACCAAGGAGCTGATCGTGGATTATAGGAGAGGACAGCAGGAGACACACACACCACTGAGGATAAACGGGGCTACCGGGGACAGGGTGAGCAGCTTTAAGTACCTGGGGGTCCACATCTCAGAGGACCTGACATGGACAACACACATAGACTCAGTCGTAAAGAAGGCGAAACAGCGCCTCTACCACCTGAGACAGTTAAGGAAGTTCAGAGTATCTGGGAAGATACTCCAGTCCTTCTACTCTGGAGCTGTAGAGAGCATCTTGACTGGAAACATCACTGCCTGGTATGGAAACAGCACGGCACAGGACAAGAAGGCCCTACAGAGAGTGGTGCGCTCAGCCGAGCGTACCACGGGTATTGCACTACCACCCCTGCAGGCAGGGACGTGCACAGGACTTTAGAGGGGCAGGTGCTCAAAGGCTGAAAAGGGCACTACACTTGTGTGTATATATAAACCGAGCGCACGTAGCGCGCATGGGCGATTTTCAAGGGCCCTTTCCGGGCGGGGAGCCCCCTTTTTATGCTTTTTGGGGGTTTTTGGTGATCAAATATTGAATATTGAACTATAATAATCAGTGCAGGAGCTCACTTATCCTTGAAAGATACTTTTTCTAACCTAAAGAGCTCCTCCTCCTGAGAATTTCCCCCCTTTTTTTTTGTTACATAATATAAAATTACAGATTCATACCTTCAAAATAAGCCATCAATTGTCAAATTTGAGACGATAGTTTTCAATTCAATGTCCTATCAAACATTCTGGTAAAATCCTAAAAACTTTTCAGTATAGGACTTGAACTAGATCCAAGTTCATTCAGCTATCTGATGAGAGAACTACACTCCCAGAATTCAATGTGATCATTGTCACTAGAACCATTGCACACCTGGAGCAAAGGCCCAGTCATTCCTTTGTTATTCCAGTGAATGGACCCAGCAGGAGGCCTAGCCTAGCGACAAGCGGCCACTACATAGTTGGGTATTGAAAAAATGCTCATATCCAAAAGTAGTAGAGAGAGAGAGAGAGAGAGAGATATGTAAATGTGTGTGTGTGTGTGTGTGTGTTTCTGTGTGTGTGTGTGTCTGTGTCTGTATTTACAGTACTGTACCATATCAAAAAAAAAAGCAAACTAGACTAGATGTAAATGTAATGTGTAAATGTGTAAATGTAAATGTGTGTGTGTGTCTGTCTGTCTGTGTATGTGTGTGTGTGTATGTGTGTGTGTGTGTCTGTGAAACATGTCTTGTACTCATTTACCTCACTAAATACAGCAATGTGTAACTGTAGATTTCAAGAGAGAGAGAGAGAGAGAGAGAGAGAGACGAGAGAGAGAGAGAGCGACATTTATAATAATTATATTATTAATTCGTTTTTTTACACACACACACTAATAACATGATCATAACCAGAGAAAACAAGACCAAAGACAACTGGAATAGAATATCACACAATTTTATTAAATTGAATGTTGAATAATAATCAACAAGAAACATCAACTGTATCAATTGTATTGTACAATGAACAACCCTATATATCACTTTTGGATTACAATAGTAATACAAGGTGCCTCATATGATATTTGGCAGAGAGCGCGACCACAATGAATTTAGGCAAAATCTCAAAAAAAATAAAATTATGCACATGTATAAAAAAAAATAGGTGTCTCCTCATGGTTGTATCTGCCTGTTCTGTATCACACTAAGTGATATGTGAAAAAGCAGTTCCTGTCTGGAATGAGACAGAGGGCCACACCACATTCACCGCACTTCCAGGGGGTCTTCATCTTACAATGTACGCAAAACAGGCGGCCAGCCGTGGCCTTCTGGGATTTATCTGCCTGTTGCGTGATCGCAACAGGTGAATGGTTCCTTGGTAGGCGGTCCACTGGTGCTGTGGGTAGATTGTCCACTGCCGTGGGTAGGTTGTCCACTGGTCCACTTTTCAACCGGATCTATGGCAGGTGGTATCATGGGGTCTGGTTGCTCCGGGCCGACGAGGGCCACCACCTCTGGGTCTGGTTGCTCCGGGCCGACGAGGGCCACCACCTCTGGGTCTGGGTTGCTCCGGGCCGACGAGGGCCACCACCTCTGGACACGGTCTGGTTGTGCCGGGGCTAGTGCACTGAAAAAACAACAATTTGCAATCAATCAATAAAACAATTGCAATCAATCAATAAAACAATTGCAATCAATCAATAAAACCCAATTATATTATTATATATAGTGTACTCACTTTTCAACCGGATCTATGGCAGGTGGTATCATGGGTCTGGTTGCTCCGGGCCGACGAGGGCCACCACCTCTGGACACGTCTGGTTCTTCCTCTCCTGGTTGCCTGTACGTTAATGCCATAGCAAGCAGTGCAAAAATGCTTCCGCATTCGTCACCGCGCGCTAGTGCGGGTAAAGCGCCCCTTCTTTTCAGACATATGCCCGCGCATAGCGCATGAGATCCCGCCTTGGTTGGAGCTCAATAATATATAAGTCACCGCCCCTTATTCTGTATCTAGCAACTAGCTCAATTGGCAAGGACACATGGCTGTGGATCCTATGGCTTGTTTGCTGGCGAGTTCGAATCCCATCGAAAATATTTTTTAACATGATTTTTTTTTAACGTGTATTCTTTCGCCGGTTAAGGTTAGGCATGGTTAAGGTTAAGGTTAAGGTTAGGCATTGTTTCGGAGTTGGTTAAGGTTAGAACGGTTAAGTTTAGGCGCTGTTAAGGAGCTGGTTAAGGTTAGAGTTTTGTCAAAGAGAATGGCAATATAATTTCTATGGGTTAAGGTTAGCATGGTTAAGGTTAAGGTTAAGTTAGGCATTGTTTCGGAGTTTGGTTAAGGGTTAGAACGGTTAAGTTTAGGCGTTGTTAAGGAGCTGGTTAAGGTTAGAGTTTGTCAAAGAGAATGGCAATAGACAGCCTATTTCCGCGCGACCTGGGCGCTGGGCGGGCAGCGAAAATGAAAAGGCGCATTTACTGCATGCCACTACGGTAAGTTTTTTGCACTGCTTGCTTGGCATAAAGCTACACGCCTCCATGGTTCACTGATGACAATGAAACAATGATTTATATCGTTTGGCCACACAACTCTTTTGCATTACAGTAATATCATGAGCTAGGTCTAAAAGATTTACAAGCAGCAGGCATTAATTTATATATATTTATATATACTCACTCCTCTACTGGATCGAGACCGCTTCCGTATAAAAATTCGTCATCTGTGAAAAGCGTTTCACATCCAGATTCCTCATCGACCTCTTCATCAGTTAGTAGTACCAATTCCAGAGCTTCAGCTGGTGGTGAGGCCGTCTCGATGCCATGAACTGAATGACTGATTCTTGTAAACATGTGCTTTATATATTCATGTCGGGCCATTGGCTCTCAATGGCCATTGGCTCTGGTATTTCCATTGTCACAGCCAGCCACATAAGTGATTTGCAATTGAAAAGTCAATATGATGAGACTGAAGTATTATACCCTATAAATGATGTACAGCAACAATTAGCGGCCTGAATGGGACTATGTATTCACTGTG